>NW_020170618.1:30473-32528 GCF_000524195.1 Echinococcus granulosus | reverse complement strand
GGTGAAATCTGTGGGAAGATAATAGTGCAGAAAAGCATGTATATGCTGAATTTAAGGATCCGTGGGAATGGAAATGCAGTGAAGGGAATGAAATGGCCAAAAAAGAGATTTGAATGATCAAATTACATCATGCTGAAAGGTTGCTGAGATGGAAAGGAGTTGGAAATGGTGAAGGTACGGATGGAAACAGACGAGGGAGGAGAAGCTGATGCAGGAACGAAAACTCTTTTGAGAGTGCAAACGTGAAGGGTGGGAGAGTGGAGGAAGGATTTAATGGGAGTTAAGGAGAGGGTGCAGTGGATTGCTAAGATGCGAATAAACCGCTCTAGTTCGAATAGGAATGATTATGTGGGAAGAGCGTGGGTCAGCTGCACGTGAGGTCGGATTGCGGTGGGTATGTTTACACAGGAAAGGAGTTAGTTGAGCCACGTTTGAATTCTCTAATTATTTAATCGAATTGGGTGCTATGAGCAAACGAACTCCTCATGCGTAAGGGTAAATTCCCTTTTGGCATGTCTCAAAACACTTGGTCGTTTACATTAGAATCTTTTGTGAGACAGCATGACTACAAAATCTGGCCTTCACCTGGAAATGGAGAATGGCATAAGGGAGCCGAATAGAAATTTTTTATAGGCATTTGTTGGGATAGCGGTTAGTGGCACGGTCGTAATAAGTTTGGCCGATTAGTATTAAAATTTGGTACCTACAGTCGTCATTTCTCGGGGATAAAGAGGATCTTCAAAGCATACATTGGAAATAACGATTACCATTGCTTTATGTCAATGTTTTGTTATTGGTGTAGGGCGCAATAAAGGCGAATTGGTAGTGCACAGATTGGGATATGTATAAAGAGTGGTCCAACCAACTCAGTGTCGCCTAAATGGGTGGTAAGTGCTGTGCTTACTGCAGATCCTCCTGTTGGCTTACTTTAGATAAAATTGACGTTAATAGATCCCTACAATTAAAAGGCTGTAATTCCATCAAAACATTTGACTTGCCGTTTAAGAAGAACCGCAAACTTTTGCATGGTTGCTTCTCTGTCCGTGCTGTCATCATGGATGGCGAGTATGCACCTGGACAAGAGTGGAGCCGCAGCAGTGGCAGGTTTTTGCACGACCTTGAGTCTACTCAAACCGAAGGGTCTTTTGGTACATGGTGCAATGGTCTCTGTGCCACAGGTGCCTCTCCTTTCCAAACCTTACAATTGTAGTCCAGGAATGCCGCTAATCCATTTATATTTACTTTCGCTACATTGACTGGCCACGTGGTTCGCGTGTGCAGTTTTGACACCGTTAGATGTAGGATTCATTACATTCTGGCTTACGCAAACATGGAATCTGGTAAGTGTGCGCACCTTCACGCTAGTCGTTATCTGTGTGTACTTGTGCACGTGTGTGTAACTCTGGTTGATTGACTATCGAGCTCCTCCCCTCTATTTGCTTGCCCCATTGTTCAGATTCATATTTTGCCACTTAGTCTGTCAGGCCACATGGCTCACCACAGAAATGGGTAAGAATTCATACCATGTCCATTAGTTGTTACACGTTGGTCAAAGTTCATTGTGCGTAGGTTAGCATTTTATGAGTAAGCGCATATGCACGTGTATTCATCTCTTCTCCCCCTCCTAACTCTTCCAGTCGACCAGATATCCAGCTACACTCCAGGCCTAGGTAGGAACTCGTTTAGTAATTAAATGGGTTATTGGTTAGCTGGTTTAGTAGGTCACTAGCATTTTGATTGGGCAATTTCCGTCTTCTTTATCCTCGTCAAGACCTTGACTATGTCAAACCACTCTGTAATCCATCCCCTTCCCATGCAGAGTGATACGAACTCTAAACGGCAGGAAGAAGAAGGAACAAATATGACGGGAACGAGTAGTCTTGCAATTTCAAATAATCGTCAAGAGACGTAAAAGTAGAGTGAAGAAGGACGTGAAGAAGACGGAGGGAGATTGAAAGCAGCAGGGAAGGTGGGGACAAATCATGGGCCTAGTCATTAGGATTCGGAGAAACCAGCACTGCTATCCGCATTAAACCAGTATTCCACCAGTGAAAC
>NW_020170618.1:26128-30373 GCF_000524195.1 Echinococcus granulosus | reverse complement strand
AATGGGACCATTAGTGGGCAGAGAAAGTGCTAAGATTGCCGAGCAAAGGCAATGGTGGCCTGCGCTCACCCCAGATGTATCTGATTCCTGCCAGATCTCAATCGCTTACATCACCTCACAGAGATTGCACCGCTCCGAACTACGCCTTTTAGTTTTTCGATAGGGAGGTAGGCATGGGTCTTCTACGCACCACCGAAAGAAGGAAACGGTATATCCTTATTATGGTAGTCTACTTCCGAAATGCGGTCGAGACAAAAATTGTGAGAACATTAAACACAAAAAAATTATCTAGATTTTCTTTTTCATTTGCTGAATTTGTCAACACAGGGTGCCAGCAACAATGCACGACGATAAGGGCCGTTTATTCGGAAGTCTGCTCTTCACCGGACTATGAAAGCAGTACAGGATTTCCAAGATCTGCACCACATCTGCACATGCGCAAGGTAGTGGACAGGTGAAATCGAAACGCACTCCGCATGGCCTGTTGAAGGATTTACCAAGGATGTACAATCGAAAGACTGTTACATATGCCTTGAACGGTGCCTTTCCGCTTATAGGGCTATAGTTCATGTATTATTGGGCCTTCCACCGTTCAAGATGCTCACAGTTGTGATAATAGAGTACCCTAAAACATAAATTCAAAACGTCCCTGGATATGTACTGACACTGAAAGACGAGATGTGAAAAATCTCCCATACCGCCCAGAGACACCTGCTACCGTCACATATATATGAGACAGAGGATCTACGGTGGCAGCCACAGTTACCCTAAAGTTAACCAAAAGGAAGACCTATTACAGTCAAACAGCCCTGTCCCGCCGTTTGAAGTATGTTGCGCATCCCATTAGCGGTGGGAGAGGGTTGCATCCTGAGTGATGAAAGCCATTTCATATGCAAACCACCTGGATTTCAACGCACGACTCCGTGCTCAACCACTCAAGTTTCATCATAACAAGAGGAAGTTTGCATACCAGGGAAGTATGAAGACAATTAGAAGTGGCAAATTTAGATCCCACTCATCGGGAAAGTACCGAAGACTGTTCCAAAGGGATGAGGGGTCTAGGTAATTCATGGATGCTGAAATGTACATATTGGGCGAGGGACGACATTATGTACCGTGCTAATGTCCGCAGGGGTTGGTGGATACTCCGAGCTCATATAGACTTGTCCTCCTGTTGCGTTGTAAGGCTAGTGAACTAGCGACAAGGTGAGGCAACTGGGTAGAGAAATAGAGTACTTAGGAGTTGATTAGCTTAAAATTTTGAGAGAAAGTGAAGCAGTTTGAGAGGCAGCTAAAAGGCGAAAATTTGGGGTTAGAACATTAGGATATAGAGACGTGAAGAGCCAGATGACTAAACAGGTAGTGTTCTTGAGTATCAAATAGGTAGACAAATGATTATTTAGATGTCAAGAGGGGAAGTGACTTACGGGAATACGGAGAGCCAGGTATTTCACGCTTGCAATTTAGGGGTCAATTTTATGCATCTGCAGAGCATCCCTTCTCTTGCCCGCTTGTTTGTGCTCTCCGCCATTGTGGAGTAAACAATTCATGTCCTCACATCAGTTTAAACACGCCTTGAGTAGGCAGATGCTATTTCACTGTTCTAATCTACATTCATTTTGATGAGGAATAGCTAGTAGCCTAAAATTGGTTTTGTTGAATTATGTTTTGACATTAATCCTCGTTATTCTAATTCTATCCGTAACAATTATTCTAAAAGCTATGAAGTTAGAGGAGTAGAGATCTAGCTTATATGCAGTGGGATAAAGCATGCTAATTATTTGGCTATTGCCTTTACTTGGATAGATTTTGTTACAGGGGAAATGTTCTCATGAGTAGCCTCTTACACTCACAATCACACACCGGAGATGTGGACAACCAAGCTACCTGGACGTCAGCGTAGGCATCGGGAACAATGTAAATTACTTAACATTTGTCAGTTTTTTTTTATTTTTTGCAGACTTAACAACTCGTCTGCACCATTTATAGAAGGAGTAGCGAAGTGGGTAAAAGTGAAAGCCGTCACTTACAGTAAGGGCATTTGCAGCGTGGTGTTCGCGTCCCCCCGCCAGTCTTTTCAGTAGCGCTTAATGTGCAGATGCACCTCTGGTTATAGATTTTCCTCCAAATTGTTCCTTTTCTCCATAAACTTGGAGCCAATAATAGCAAGGGAAACGGTTTTAGGGTCTCGATCGTTGGAAAGGAGAGTTAGTACGTATTTTAGCGGAAAGCCGCCCCTTATCACATGCAGCATTTGCGATCCAGAATGGGATAGACGAAGGCTCTTTTTATCACGCCCACCACCAACTAGTCCTATTGGAACCTCCGGACCAACGCACCTATGCGACATCGTGGTGAGGATCAATGACAAACATACCTTCATCAATGCCTACTGCTATCTCAACCATGGATGGGCTGAATGGAAGCTGCATCAAGTTCTAAGATAAATTAACTATACACTAGCAAAAAACTTATTTTATTTTTGCCGTATTACAGGAGGGATTACTTTTACCATTGTTTATCCGTGGATAAAACTTAGCTAAATATGTCTGTCAACGAAAGCAATTTTGCATACTTTTATGATATCAACAAATTATGAAGGCTAAGAGACCGGTTCCTTGAGGGATTAAATAATTCAGCTGGAGGTAGGGGCATACGCCGTAGGATAGACGAAAATGAAAGGCACACAGGGGTACACTACCTAAAACAACCAATAGGAGAACAGCATTCGCGCATTCCCCTCACTTTGGACGCCCCAAAGGAGCGATGTTTTAGCATCCGCAAGTCTATTCAGACCGTGACTCGATGAAAAGCAGGTAGTGAGTCAGGGTTGATGACTGTCCAAAATGACCAGCATACCTTCCTCCATGGCTTTATCCACTATGTATTTAGCCTCATCGAATGGGACGTCATCCGAAATTACTGAGCAGCAAAAAGCAAATAAGTAAACAAAGTTGTCACTCGAGAGTGGAGGTGAACCCACCGATTGCGTTGATGCTGCTAATGGAATGCTGAAGTAGAAAGTTTGATTTTTTTACTGTTCACTCGTGTATAATCAAAATCAGTAGCGGGCTGTAGGCAATGATGGTAATATAAACAGGCCTGTAAATAAAAATGCAGTAAAGGAGGTTAAGAGTCTAGGGGCTACGGGTCAGGCGTCAAGATTAGCTGATCACCTGAGAGGGGTTAGGTCAACGATGGTGTGCAAAAGAAGTTCCTAAAGGTAGGAACCACGTGAGCGAAGTTAACAATGCAAAAAAGTAAATTGATAGGCCCTGGGGCTTTAAGGCAACTCACAGTAGAAGGCCCCGGAAAATATGGGATATATTAATGACCTCATTTGCCGAGCTCCCATACGGCCCCGGCGCCGTACATGTTGCACCTTTGTTTCGCAATGTCGTGATTATTTTTTTGCTGAAAAAAAGCAAGGTGCACATGTAGGGGTGTGTTGAGGGTTCGATGATTGCAAAGGATCACAGTTGCAGCATTGTACTAGACCCATTGAGTTAGTGGAAAGAGAAATTGAAGAAGGGCATGCCCTCTTACCTGGTTTAATCAGGATGGAATGGGTCAGTGCAGTAAGCGATGAAATGCGATTAAAGCGAAAATGTAGGCATAAGTGACACTACTCATCTTCTTATTCTGCTTTGGTTCAAAACAGCAAACACTGGAAGCAAGAAGGAGCAAACAGAGCCACGGATTAATTAAGTAAGGAATAAAATCTTACCCATGATAATATTAGCTACAATAGCTACAAATAGTGAGTTGAAAAATACAAGTGTACACTCCACCGGAGGGCCTAAATGATTGGAAAAAAGACGGGCATGAGTGAATTCAAGAGTAGTAGCCCTGGGAGATGATGAACTCACCTAACCGTATTTTGCCTTGTTCATTTAAGTTAGCTTTCTTGAGGGCGAAGGCAGCACCAATTCCAATCACGACGACACTAATTGTAGTAATAATGATTCTGTTGTGAACAAAGACCTTAAAAAATGTTGAAATGCCATTGTAGAACCTCCACTTTTGCTAATTAACCCCATCGACTAAGATCATGACCTTTCCATTTGTCCTCTTAACAAATTGTTGACTCTTCGACAGAGTGTGCGGTCGAAGCCCATAAATGAGCAGTCGTTTTGCATAACCAACCACTCTGCAGGCACATGTGACTGCCAGCTAGCATATACAGCTTAGCCTCAGTAATAAAGGAGCTGAAAAATACCTCTAGACTAGGGATCCATTGCCGCA
>NW_020170618.1:23153-26028 GCF_000524195.1 Echinococcus granulosus | reverse complement strand
GAATGCATTACTGGAGCTGTGCACACACAAAAACTACCTAGATATACCTGAGTATCGAGGTCTTCGTTTGTAGGACCGGAATCCCTTCTAGCTGCAACGTCAATGCATATTCGGCTCCCTTCTTTCATTCATGGCTTGCGTTTAACCTTCTCTTATAAGGGCATACGAACAACAGCAAATCCAGTCCAATTCTTTTAGGAAGGACTGAACTGGAATGAGCATATCTATTCCACAGATGTCATTCAGTGAATTCTAGTCACCATCACTGAGACTTGATGCCATTCCGCCATGTTGAAGTGCGCTCACCGGAAGAATATAAATACCGAATCGAAAAGACTTACTTGGAGGGACGTTCTAGTCCGGTATTTTATGTTTTTATCATAGTCTTGACTGTCAGAAGTGGATTTATTCCAATCTGCAATCTATGGAGGTTTTGGTAGGCCACTTTGCCAGGTAGACTTGCAATAGAGAGTGTTTTGTTGACAGCCTCGTAATAACACGGCTCCTGCGTCATTATTGATTAGTCGACAAGATGAAATAGATTGCATTGGTCTAAAGAGTTCGATAACAGATCCCAGTAAACCATGCCATTAACAATGTATATTAGGATTTTTAGGCTGGAAGCTTGTAACGCGAGCATTAACTGACCGCATAAATTATGTTAGACAATTTTCTCAAGCTATTCTGCGTGTTTTTGCTTAGTAACAGCTCAAGGTGACGTAAATGCTGTAATGATGCAGTAGATTCAAAATGGGACTTATTTTCCCACTAGTTAACCTAATGGAATTGGATATCATCGCGCCAGCATGGGAAGCCAACAGTGCACTTGCTACTTTATTCTGTTATGTTTAACCGTGTTTTGAGCTGTGCTTTTCTAACTTATAGGGTGCTGGTAGATGCAGGCGAGTATTGCAGATGAAGGAGCATTGGAAAAGTAGTTGTTGTGTTGTTGTTGTTGTTATAGCCGTGTATCTGACTCATTCATGTCAAGAAATCGACCGATCGAGCTACCAATTGGTGGGAAAGTCTCTTCTGCCCTCCTTGCTTATTGGTTATCACCCGCTTGGGCACACAGGCAAGCTCACGACTTCAGCTGAGAGCAGTTCATTGTCAGGAGCGGTGGGAGGCGCTAAGCTGCTAGCGAGTGAAACTAACTTGAAAAGACGATGACACTTTTCATCTCTTCTGGCTGATTACCATATCCTGTGTGTTGTGGAGGAAAGGCCAATCCAATGCAGACGTCCGTATCTCTGCAAACTAACTGCTAGAGGATTAATGAAACCGACACATCTCGGTCCCTTCATTACCATGGAATTGCGTCTGTTGTGAAGTTGTTCCCACTGAAGGCTAGTAAATTGCGCCAAAAGCTCTATAGCTTTGGAAAATGAATAGATCCCTCCAATTTGCGCAGTGGAATACCTCTAGCCAAGCGGTATAAGGTGCCGGTTTAAGGCTTTGGTCTGAATGGGCGTGGGTTCAAATGCCACCTCTGCCATGTAGTCTATTGCCACTGCCCTCAGCCATACTTCTAAACCTGTTGCATGCTTGATTATTGCATGCCACCTTGCTAGCAGTCAATTATGCCGCTAGGATGGCCTTGCGCATGCTCATGTATTGTCTGCTTCCATTCTGCCTGATTAGGGCATGAGATTAAGGTGGCAAGCCATTGGCTGCTCTCCAACATGTGTAGCGTTGATCGCGCTGCCTCAGTGCTCTCAAAGCAGTACCAAGCGACTCTACTGTTTCCTTACCCTCACTACCCTGTTCACCTGCAACCGCATGCTCATACTGCGTCTATGGGCATGGACACGGCTTAGTGATAAGAAGATGATGGCCGTTGGGATATAGTATTGAGGTGAGAATGAGGATAGGAAGGAGGCTTGCAAATAGCAATGCAGTGTAGCGTGCAGCGATGTAGCCTTCATAGCGCAATCAGTTAGCGCTTTCGGCTATTGAGCGAAAGGTTAGTGGTTCGAGCCCACACGAGGGCGAACGCGTCTTTTGCGGCACAAATCGCGCATTATGCAGTATACTGCACTGAAGCGGTGATGGGTGGTGTGCATTGGAACCACTGTGAGAAGTAAGGTCTGGTGTACGCGGTGCAGTGGTGTTGCAGGTGCGTGGAAAAAGTAGAAAGCCATTGGCATAAAACGTGGCGAGCACACGGAGGTGGTGGCGCGCGATGAGGCTTAGAGTGGTTAGTAGCGTGGCCAAGTGGTCCAAGGCGTCGGTTTGCCTTCATCGTCTAATGTAGCGATTTTTATTCTTCAGGCCTTTGCCTTTTTTCCCCTATTATATGGCCATGTTTCCTTTTGCTTTTCTTATCTATTTTTTGCATTTATTGTTCCTATTTATGTTCATTTCCTTTAGTCTAATTTGCTTTGTTTTGTGTTTCGCCTTTTTGCCTAATTACGTATCATCTTCACCCCATTTTCATTCTTAGCCGTCTTATTTTTCTCTATATTATTCATGTATTTAATTTCTTTTTCCATCGTTAAGCCCTCTTCTTATTAATAAAGGCTTACGCATTTTGCAGCAGGTGTAAGCTTTCTTATCACACTACGCCAGCAAATGTGCGCGCGCTCATATCCGCTTTCAGCCAATGGATTGGCTGACACGTGCACCGAAACTGCGGAGCTCGGAAGTCGCACAATATTGACCCCCACACCATTCGTCAAAAGCACATTCACACACTCAGGTAAACAAACAGTTTCATGCCTGGTACTGGTAGTTGAATGCTTTCTCGCAAGCTGCTCAATCTCTCCATTCACGGTTGTGGATACATTTATTCCATAGATCAAAATAACTTACATCCCTACACGCAGTTTAAATGCATATTTTGCCTACTTGAGCTTGATTTATCCCTTTGCTGAAT
>NW_020170618.1:21067-23053 GCF_000524195.1 Echinococcus granulosus | reverse complement strand
GTTGTTATTATTGTGTTTACGATGCATCAACTTAAATGTCAAACTAATTGAGGCCGTATTTTCTGTTAAATTAATTAATTAATCTTGAGAAAGTACGATTAAAGGCATCTGGATGTTGTGTTGCTTATAATTAGCATTATAAATATATCCAATTGAACTTAAGAGACTACCATACTAATTACGACGCAGACAAATGTCTTTTAACACTTCTGCATTGTTGGAGTAAAGATCAGCAAATGCAGAGAACAAAGCAGTTTATCTCCTCTCTCTACACAGTAGTGCAGCAATAGATTAGCCCACCGATGTTAGCCTGCCATCTGTCATTGCTACGATGTGAAAATCAGAGTCAGAGATCTTACTCTTCATGCGTTAGCACCCATCTCACCAAAAAGAGCTGATAACGCGACTTTACCAAATGCCCACACTCACATCCATTTCAGTGTATACTTCAATCCACCCACCAACACTGTCTCGCCGACAGCATTCTTGCCCAACCCAACCAAACCCCACCTTACCCCAATTCACTCATTGTCTTTCCTACACAATCCATCATTCAGTACTATCATTGATCAGCATTCCGTCTTGACTGATGAATCGCTTCAATCCACGTGTAAGGCAACCCTCACATAAGACCATGCTCCTAGGGGCCGCCGATGACATAAAACAATGGACTATTTAGATCAAGTTATGTGTAATTTAAGGCGCATCAATTTCATTTCATGGGTTAAATTCAAGTCATTCCAGTCATCTTTCAATTCCCAGTAATGACAAAGTGCCGCACGGCGTTTTGCCTATCCTTACACCTCTCTGACTCACTCATTCACTGCCAGCGTTATTGTGTGGAACGCGTCACAAAATAAACCGGGTCATTTACATAGCTAATGATTTAGCAGACACCATTGTAGATACCTGCTTGCTAAGAGATTTACTTCAGTACCATTGCATTAGTCGGCTAGCTGTTTCAGTGCCTCTCTGTAATGCACATTTGCTACTTCTTATGAAAACGTGCATGTTAGTGACGCGAATGGCATTGGATGTCAAAAAGTCTCCAATGTTTGAATTAGGTGGAAGTTCTAACTTAGTACTTTGCCTTAAGCAAGCAACCGCGGGTCGATTGCCTCCCGATCAGTAGTAGATCAAGCAGTAGAATATCGACACTACTGGGTGATGTTCAGTAGTCATTGTATTGTGTGAGCATGCCTGTTTAGAGTGTGCAGTGAGGATTTGGTGGATGAGAGGAGAGGAGAGTGAGGAACCTGACACTGGCCACAAGATGATAAATGTAGCAGCTTGGCCACGTTGCCTGCTGGTAATTGGTGACAATAGTGTGTGAATTCTATTGCAGATATCATTTTATTTCGAAAGCGCAATGCTTCCATTCATCCCATTTGAGTGATAATGTGAAGTGCACTTGATGAACCTGGCAATTATTGACCACAAGGGGTAAGTTAATGAGGTGGAGGAGTTTGGCTTTGGTAAGTATGATAGCTGTGATCCTTTAGAGTAGGTAAGGTAGGTAGTGGTTTCCAGTTGAATGCTGACTACCAGCTGCGGCCATGCTGTCATTTTCGACGGTGGCTTGTATAGATAAACTCGGAGATACCCTTACCCGCCAGGTCTATGTCATATGGCTGCGGATGTATGGTGGAAGTGACAAACCTTGGGAGAGGACGAAATTGTAGGAAATTTGCTTGGCGGGATATGCAGAGAGGTGGGGAGGCAACGGTTTGCACAACTTGAACGTAATTGAGGTAGATAGGTAGCAATGCAGTGCTGTGGAGAGATAAGGAGGTAGCAAATATTTGTGCTAGGTAAGATCTGAAATAAAGGCTTTTTCGAATGAAACCACCTGTTCTCGATGAATGCTTTGCTTCCAACAGTAGCAACCTTACTCCTCTACGTGGAATTTTTTTAAAAAGTTTACAAGTCTTTTCGCTTTAACAGTTACTTCCAGACATCCGCATTAATTTGGGTTTTCAATTATAA
>NW_020170618.1:16789-20967 GCF_000524195.1 Echinococcus granulosus | reverse complement strand
GATCATGTTTTAAACAGGCAGGCAAATTGGGTGATTGTCTGAGCCCCTAACAAGATCAGTGATCGACGGCGTCGAGGAAACAGAGCACTGAACTGATTGCGTCAGAAATGATGTATCCCTAAAAATCATTCACAAGAC
Organism: Echinococcus granulosus; assembly: GCF_000524195.1. Classification (NCBI taxonomy): domain Eukaryota; kingdom Metazoa; phylum Platyhelminthes; class Cestoda; order Cyclophyllidea; family Taeniidae; genus Echinococcus; species Echinococcus granulosus. The sequence goes on along the minus strand of NW_020170618.1, from coordinate 20,829 downwards.
TGAGTCTCACCACCGAGCTACATACAGCTGTGCCATGCCAAAGTGGCGCCACATGCATTGTTTGTACAAGCTGAGTTTTTGTGAATATGCCGCGAATTTGTTTTTGGCGTAAAGTAAAAAACCCCGAATGGCGACAAGTTAGCACCAACAGCAAGTGTAACAGCTCTGTATGTTTTGGCGAATCTTAGTCTGTTTTTAGAAATGCTTTATGCTAATGACTGATGGCTTGCTTTCTTTTATAATTTGGCTTAACATTTCACCTCACATCCCCGTAGGCAATCGAGCCTATTGATGGCTATCAAGTATCAAAGCTTGATATAATGCAGATAACGTTCATAGATTCCATTTATCAGTAGGCTTTTTTCCTGTGAAAAAGCAGTATAAGGCTTCTAAATTCTCCTAGGAGTTTGAGCTTTTTGACTTTGAAAACGAGTATAAATGGGTGTCGATGACAGTGATTACTCAATTGGCGCTTACCTCAACTGAAATTCCATTTTTCGGTTTTTTTCCTAGTCGCAGTTGTTCACACACAGCAACCTAATTCTAGTCTTGGGCCTCTTCAAACGATCTGCATGGCAAATTTCCTTGAGGTTATAAAAACTCATCTGCTTTAGCTTGGCACCGACTATATCACTTTTAACAGCTAAATTGCTTTTATGGGCTTTTAAAAGAAATCCGTTACTTCTCACATCCCTTGCAATTTCAAATTCAGAAACATGAGCAACACATACGTAGGATGCGCGTGACAAATGTGCAAAATGCGAACAAATTAGTACTGTGCAATTATTTTGCGATTAATTTTTTAGCCACGGCCTGCTGCCATACCAAAAAATTCTATGATGTGTAGCGGGTTCCGGCCTCCTACATCTGGTAATGTAGGAACATGCGCTCTTCCTCCGACACTGTTGGGTAATATTAGGCTGAGCTAAGAACAATGCCCATCGATCCTAATTAAGAAACCAAGGTGGGAAAGTAAAATTAAGGATCTATTAAAATGAAAATAAATATTCTGAAATTTGACAATACAAACAGTGTTTATCACGTTCTTTACCTCCTTTATTACGAAAGAAAATGTCTTATCTCCCTAATCAATTAACAAAAACAAATGTTTAGAGCAATTTTGATAAGAGTTAGGGTTTGCACAATTCAGAGTTAAAGTGAATGATAATTTCCTGGCTCGTGTATTAGCACCATTGTTTTCCCTAAAGCTGCAGTGAGGCCAAAAACGTATCACTAACCTGCGAAAGGGCTGAGAGTTTATGGTCATAACAAGGAGTTCTACGGTTGAGCGGCACCCACAACCTGCGATGACATGACAGCAAAACTAAACTGCTACTTTTTATTTACCACACATTCAGACAGTAGTTTTGAAAGCATAGGCACCCTCTAACTCCTTTGATGGATCATTTGCATCGAGTGCAAGTGATGTCTAAAGTTGACAGAATAGTAGAATTTGTGCCTGTGATTGTTACATGCGCGAATACTGCATATTAAGAGGATGAGGGTGAGTACATGATCCTAAATAATCCTTCTTAATAAAATGATTACCAATGCGGACAAGGAAATAGGTAAAATGAACCAAAGTCCAATAAACTCTTTATTGGCTTCACCGAGACTCAGTATATTGATAGAGTGTACCACAAGTAGCTCGGAAGCAGTCACCAGTGAAACGTTTTCAAGTAGAAGAAAGCACAGTTGTCGGAATTTAAAAAGCATCACTCATCATACACAGTTCATTACACTGCACTACAGTTTCCTAAAGGCCATTTTGTGTTGTTAAGCAGCAAATGTAATACTTTGCAGAAGGCTGCATTATGGTTAAGCAATTGAGCTAGAACTCGTGATAGCAGGCAGAGACATTTGCAGATTAGAGTCAGTTTGTGGTTCTGTAGCGTCGCCCGATTCAATGGTTAACTGGAAATCAAGAGGCTATTAAGCTATTACTGTTAATTTTCTCAGGACCACTAAGGTGACAACAACGAAATGCTGTTTGATATGTTGGCAAGGTCCAGGCCTCTGCTAACCTAGACCCTCTATTACCACTACTTTGTCAAGCAATGAGCGCAGAGCGTGAAAAGTTTCATCGATACACCCTTCCTCCCACCCATACGAGGCAGCTAAAATACTTATATTTTGCCATTTTTATGAACGCACCGTCTAATGCCATTCGCTATTGCTCTCGCTAATTCAATCCATTCACTCATGCTACTCGTTTCTTGTCAATAGCAAGTATCTGAACTGCGAAGTGATGTGGGACAAGATATATGCAGATACTGAGCACCAAATTCACTGCAACTGCGACTGCAACTCCGCTTCGTGCCACGCTTAGATATGGCATAGCTGTGAGTTGGTGCAAATCGGTTGCATTTTATTTAGCCTCCAACAAACGTAGAACTAGCTGCAATGGCCATCAGATGGAGTATAAATATAGCTAAATTAACACCAACGCAATGGCTCAAAAAATATTTTGATTCTGGCTTGAAGTTACACCAGCTTCGAGCTTCTACTGTTAAAAAGTTCATATTGCTAAGGGCCACGTCTACTGGCCTTGAGGTCGGTCGGTGGGAAGATGGGAGTTGGACTAAAGAGACAAAAGTGTCGGATCGCAGAGCAGGCTATGTTCACGAGAAGGTGAACTAATTTGTCGGCATGGCGAAGTAGCCCAACTCCTAGGCCGACGCGAGAATATAATTTTAAAGGCACTCTTCTATTTCTACTGCTTGCAGCAATCCAATGGTGTGGCAGTTGGTGGCACTGTCACGTGTTACTTCGTACTTACAATAGGTGACAGTGTTCGTGCATGATTAATGAAGTTGATGTAGCAGTGTGCTTGTACATCTGCACACATAAAAACGCCTGGAAGTCGGTCCGCTTTGCATCACTCAGGTTTTGTCATGTCCCTAGCGAAATTGGTCGGCTCTTTGCATCCGACGGTTTCGCATTCTTACATAAGCTTCCTTCCGACATTTTAAAATTCACTACCTTATCAATGGGTGCTGGAGCAACCTCACTTCACGAACACGCTCTTGCATACACCCGTGGTGCTAGCTTGACATTGCAATGTCAAGCTTGAGTCAAGCATTCAATACGAATATTTGCATGTGGCAAGTAATAGCATCTGCACATTGTATTCTCCTCAAATCTGCAAATCACGGCTACCCCATTACGCTCTTCATTACCGACTTCAATGCTCATACATTTTGTCACACATTGTCTCATCATCCGCTTGAGTTCAATGACCTGAACATCAGTTTCCAAACTCGGCGAAAACTAGCATAGTCATGACGCACTGAGTCACACCCTAGTACCTTTAAATAGCTGGCTAAAAGAAAGCGCCATTCACGTCACTGACACGAAAGGCACGTTCCATATCTTCTGCACAAAACCAATGCTGTTGGGACGGTCTGAGGAAATGTATGCCTCAAATATCTCTTAGATTCTAAACATGTACATCTTTTGTCAACCTCATATGCGCTGCAGGCACATAATTTTATTTGCTAATACCCAATAATTTTACCCCACTTTTGCTTTTTTAAAAAAGTAGGAATTGGGGAGAAGGTAGAGACTGAGAGGTTATAGCGCAAGTGTCAGGGAAGTCAGATCAAGTGATGGACTGAGGAAGGACGGTAGCCTTAAAATTGGCACCACACCTTAGGTGTAAGCTAAAGCTTAGGAGCAAGTGGGGGAATAAGTGTGAAAGAATTGAATGTGGATTGGAAACAATTAACATTGTTACTTATGTTGCTTCTCCTAATCCTCCTGTGCCCCATATAACATTTTCAAATGCAACACCAGTCCATGCTCACTCAGCGGATGAGATATGCTCTGATCACTATCTGCCTAAACAGAGAGCATCTGAAAAGAAGTTAATTTGATCAAGGTAAAAAGATTCAAAATATCTGAGAGTGTCTGTCCCTCGTAAAGCATGTTAACTAAAATTTTCCACTAATTTTAATGAAAAGCTTCTCACTATATGCTGTTGAAGCCAATCGGATAGCCATTTAGTAAGGGCACAGCTTGCCTATAATTCGATAAGCCTT
>NW_020170618.1:13494-16689 GCF_000524195.1 Echinococcus granulosus | reverse complement strand
AAAACAAGTATTGTTTTCTTTGCCCTATGGATGAACAGGGATGTAAATTGCCAAAAGGAAATTAATAGCAATCACGCGTGTTGGCTCCTTTTCTTTTATGAGCTACCGCTGGTTAATTGACTGTCGTACCCATCACTCGGTAACACTCACATCCCTGCTGTTACTGCGCCGTACAATTGGCTGCTTGCCTGTTTCCAGACCTTCTGTTAATATTCATTTTTGTTTGTTTACTTTACCGCTAGAACTACGTAAAGTAATCAAAGTACGATTTCGCACTTGGATTAGTTATTTGCCTGACTCCATTTTCTATCCCAGCGCTTCGCTGAAGCTAGCGAGGTCGAAGTCCCCATCTGGTATAAGAGCCAAATTGATGAGACAGTATAAATGCATGTTTTCAAACAATCCCAAATACTCCGATTGCAGTGGTAACTTTTGTCTTAGGGAAAGCCGCCATTATGTAGCATCATGTGCTACTTATGGATGTGAAGGAAAAGCCAGTAACTTGATTTTTATTCCTTCACCTGTGCTTAATTCCTTTGTCTCAGGTCTTAATAAATAGTATCTCCTGAGTGAGGTATGTTTGAAGTTAACGATTTCTGCAACAAGTCAGAACTGTTTTCATCCTATTCAAAAATTCACGCTGTAGGAATGAATGCGTAGGTAACTGTTGGCTTTTTGTTGCTGAATTTATTTTCTTTTCTTGTAAGCTTTTTAAAGTTAAAATTCCAAAAGATTGTTCGTTCTAAAAGATGCTGGTTATCATGACAGTTTGCTATGCCGTGTCCTATTTTGGTGTATGAGACACTGATGAGCATGGCACTCACGCGTAAAATCACTCGCCAATCAGAAGGAGGGGTTTCGTCTGATGCCATGCGCCCAATGATATGAATGGCTGAGAGTCCGGTGTCGCCGCTAGTCGTTGGATTTGGCAGCGAGACTTCAGTAGCATTGGCATATGCGTGCAAATATGTTCAAAGCTAAAATAAGTTATTTTGTGTTTCCTTTTAATTTTCGATGCTTCTAATAGTTAGAAGGTGTACATTAAAAGTGCTCCGACTATGCCTTGACGTAATCTATGAGGAAAGGCCAACCAAGCCAGCACATTACTAGATACCGGTATTAGACGACAGCAGAAGAACGAGGATCATATTTGTCGTTGTGCTCATCAAAAAAAAATTGTACAACTCAATGAACGCCAGGTTCGTGTCAGATCCAATCAACACAAATTGGATACATGAAATAAAGAGCATCATTTCGTGACTAATCTCTAAACAAGTAGTAGAGAATTGTGGAATGATTGCAGGAAGTATAAACCTTCACATCCGGTCTGAATTCCGCAATGCTTAAGCATCTACAGTATTAAAATATTTTCTAATGTACCATGCATTCTTTGGCAATTTTTATGGAAAAAGAAGCAAGTCTAAAGCTTGAGATGCTACAATCGTGCCCATTCCGTGAATGATGCATAGGATTTGGCAGACCAGAGTAAGGTTTCTCACAATTGATATTTTTGCAACGTTGCAGGTTCCATTTTCATTTCGCCAATTTGTTTTACGACCAACACAATCAAAATAGCGTAATCCGCTGGGAAGGCATAATTTGTAGCAACATCCCAGAAGAATTTTCGCAACCAAAAAATGCACGTTTTCGGAGCAAATAAGGATTTTACATAGACCTGGAAGTTGTCCATTTAAGCCTAGTGAAGGCGTTCATACAATTTAAATGCATGAACGCTGTCGAACCTGTCGCCTGCTATAAACCTTAGCAAATGCCCAAGGCACTTGGACAATAGCATATGCCTTTTCTAAGATTAATGTGTTTGTGTATTACATGTAGGCACTCTCACGTTTGTACCAACATTATTGGAATTATAGCCAATGTAAGCACCAATGATTAAATCCTGAACTGAGGACTTCAAATTGCTACTTGACACTAGTTAACTGGTAATGGACAAAACCTTGAGATTATCTCAAAGACACACCAAACAAATTTGTTTAAGGAGAATAAAGTAGGAGAGCTGAAAGAAACGGTCGAAACGCAATGGGTCTACTCATTCACAGGCTATACGAGAAACTTTGGAAAATATCTACGATTTTTTTATTAGAAGCATAATTAGCACAAGGATATGGGTCTTTAATTACTCGATTTATCCTTTTCCGGCATGAGATCTATCATTACGCAGGGCGTCGTAGTACTGACGTGAAAGGAGGTTAGTGGTCTATAGGCAGGAATGAATGAATATGTGGAAGAAACGTACAACCTGAGGGGTCTGATAAGCCATGATATAGAAGTTGAACAACAAAACAAATGTCTACAATTGTTACGTGAACTGGGCACCGGAGTGGGGGCTTGGAAACTAAGAGCAAATACGTAATGCATGAATGCTCGAACGTATTCAACAAAAGCCACGCTTATTAAATTTTCACACTGCGCTTAGTGTACCATACAGTATTAAAATAGCATAATGGCTCGATTCTTCGAATTGTGAAGTGAACATCGGTCCATGTTAGTAATGTATGATATGACATGCTACTTCAGGTTATTAGGACCTTAGAAAAAGGCTAAAGACGTTCACTTTTACCCAAACCAAAGTGCACAGAACAATTATTCATAAGTAAAGAAAATATTTCGGAAAACAAATTCAACTGTAAACTCACTAAAAGCGATTCAAAAACAATGTGCACCTAAGTGTTGCAAAAATAGGTTAAAATATTTGGATTAAGTTACATAAACCCTTACAAGAAGCGAAAGAAATTGTTTTGGTTAAGATGCTTCGGCATGCATGTAGGCTTGTTCAGTGTTTCTATTATACTTTAAAATTTGCAAAAGTGCCGTTAAATTGACTTATTCAAGGCCAAAGTTAATTTTTTTAATAGTATTTTTTTGCACTAAATAATCTATGGGAGCCTTTGGTGGCGTGTATGAAGATTATGACCCTTGTACTGGTGTGGCTAGTAAGCTCTGTTTGCGATCTGTATAAATGTGCTAAATGATTAGGCTGACTTATAAGTTTTAAGGTGCAAATTTATGTTATTGGAAGCATACAATGGCACGTACATTTAAGTAGTGATTATTGTGGTTTACTGGGCTCATAGTTTCCAAAATGCCCGTGTGAATCCTTGAATTCTGATGCGGAGTGCGTTCGTTTAGCCAAGGTGTTGATTTTTAACTGTTGGATAACGTTTGCTGATCGTT
>NW_020170618.1:6293-13394 GCF_000524195.1 Echinococcus granulosus | reverse complement strand
GTACACAATGTGCATGGCATGAAGACACTGCAAACCACAAATAATTTCGCATGAATAAAATCGTGCATCACCTTCAGGCTCGTGCTTAAGATGGCAAGCCAGTGCAAAGCGATCGAGACTGCTACCTCTGCGCATCACGAAAGTGGGTGATCCGTGAATAAGAAAACTGTAGAATGAGTGGGCAGGAAGGGTGATTGCTGGCGATGCAGTGCGAGCCACACAAGAATGTGGTGTTCACAGAGCACACACCTAACAGCTGTGAATTTTTGCAGGGAAAATCGTTTCATTGCATATGACGTAGTCATATCACCTCCTTGTGTGGAATTTTGCTTTGTAAACCACGGAATAACAGCCTTGGCTAATGAACTCTACTACGTAAAACCGTGGTGCTTGCATCGCTGTAACTTCAGCTTGACAGAATGATGAAGTTAAAAATGCGCCCCCAGTGAATCTAACTCAATCCAACTACCGTCGCGGTGCTTGTCTCTGTGTAAGCCAATCAGATGCAAGCACGCTTCCTACTGGCTGCATGGGTGTAATGCGCGTCTAAGGAGGCGCACTTGCGCGAAATCGATGGTCTGCATCCTTGTGCCCTTCCGTTCCATCGGAATGTATCGACTCCACACGAAGGAAGAAGATCATCTCTTTTTCAGTGTGACCGCAAAGAAAAGCGATGCTGCCCGGTGAGGGTGGTGAAGATATTGCCAGCTGTAGAGCATGAAGCAATCAATGTAATGGAGTTAATTTAGGCATATCCTTTACTGATGCCATTATCTTCATGTCAGACAGATTAAAAACTTACTCAAAATAAATTGTTAAGCTCCCATACCCCTTACACGCTTCCCTTCTTGTGCCTATATTGAGCACAGGATATTGCACGGTCAGTTCAATACTCTACTCTGTAAAGTGCCATTCTTTGCCACTACACACGTTCTACTGCGACAGATGCCTAATTCACATCCACACCCACATCCTACGAAGTGTAACTCTAACACCATACATTAGCTTCCTACTACTGTACCTCTTCCATGTGCCCAGACGCAATGCGTGCTGCACTGCAATGAGCATAAAGACGAATTATTTTTGTTACCAAGACAATGTTGTAGTGTCATCTGACGTCCTGTCACACCCGCAAAAGGGTAACGGGTGATGTTTAGTCACATCACGGATCACTGCATGTTTTGTAAGGTCATAGGATTCGACTGATGGGTTGAGATTAAGCTGCATGATCATTTGATTTTACTTGACGTCCTACCGCCAAATTTAGAACAGTGCTTTGGGCCAGATTGCAGGTGCAGTCGAAAAACAGACAACAAAATCATTCAGGCAATTTCGTGAGTATGGAAATATCTTTTTAATCCACACTTCTGTACTCGAATAAATCAGTGTTAACGAACGAAATTAGGTCAACTTCCGGAGGATTCTGATACTTGTAGCATTTTACTAAAATGTGCATTTCGTGGTCTCATTAACAGTTCCAGTATAGCGCTACCATTCAGCGTAAAATGTGCTGTACAAGTATCTGTTGAGAATCTTGAATCACTGCGTTTTGCGGGTGTGACACCCCATGAGAGACGTTAAATCGAAGTCTTATCATCAATCATTCTCGGAACAGTGTCCATATCGATGCGCGACACGATTAAATAAACGCAAATTTGACTGCTGACCAGCAGAGTGTAGTAGATAAAAGAAAAATCCTTTTTTAAATCATCCACAGGACAGTATTTTTGAACATCACCCTATCAACACAGTATGTAACCGGTACTTGTGTGATGGTGCTATCTGCATCATGTCGTTCCCAACACTAGATTCAAAGGTTGCCTCGCGTGTTTACTAAATAGCATCAAATATGAAAATCGTAGAAATTCCTGGGTTATGAGGTTGACCTTATTTGTAGTCAACTTGTAAACGGCAGGCCAAATGCTGAAAGTGAATATTCAAGATTTTGCTTAGATTACTTTACAAAATTTTGTACAGATTTGATTTGAAATAAAAGTAGAACCACCTTGGAAAGTAATATTTAACTTGGACTGATAATGAATTTCCCATAATCCAAAGTTCGCGTAGAAAGCGATATAAATGGAACCGCGGTACTGGTGCACAGCTAACATGCCATCTTTCCGGAACTTTCCATAAAGCTGACCGAACGCTGCAAGAAGTGGCATTGCTCTGGATACAGAGTTGACCTGCATCTCGTAGACAGTTTGAAATCAATCTTAGCTTGGTATTATGCCGCCCATTGCCCCAACCGAGGACAGGGATATCATACAAGTGTATTGTGAGGGATTTCGTGATTAATCTAAATAGTGCGGTATGCATAAGGAATTGAGAATTGGTGGCTGGACCATAGAGACCCAAATGTGTTGTTGGGAATACATAGAGCCTGTTCAAAGGCAAACAAATTCTTCTTCTTTCCATCCGCTTCTCTCTCTACTGCTATTAGCATTCTGATTTTAGGTCTGTCGTGGCGAACTGCCTTAACCCATGTGAAGAGTCTAACGAATCATTTACTCCCGTACATCATTCAGCTTCCTGAAGTCGATCCACAGACGAAGACCCATGGTAAACCGCCCCATGAACTATGCCTCAGGGCAATTTTTGATATATAAGATGGTTCAGTATATAGGTTCCTCGGTATGTATTGACATATAACGACGCCTTACCTTCAACTGCCATCTCTTTTTCTTCTGATGAAATTAATCTGCTGGCTAGATCAAGCTTAATCTCTTGATTTGATACATTGTGTCAATTTGGCAGTGATAGAGACAAAACTTTTGTATCGAGGGACATTTGCTTCAGTTGTTTTTATGATTATGATCAACTATTGACTTTAGGATGTATGATGACAGTGTCATAAGGCAAAGCAAAGGCCTTGGTATGTGATTGAGTAGGATCATGATGTATTATATTTTCGATGATAGGAGCTGACCCAACTGTTCGCCTACTTTCCTCTTTTGTCAGTTGTGACAGTCGTTATTGCGTTCGACTCAAAGTTGGGTTGTAATGGGCCGGAACGCGCAGCATATTAAGGACCGCCCTGCATTCTACACTCCGCAATTGTAGGACGACACATGTACATCTCCGGTGAAGGTTAAAAACATAGATTTTAGTTTGCAATGACTCATTGAGAACAGAACGCTAATGTTCCCCTATATGCTGGGTTATGTAATGGTGCACACTTGTAACAAAATTATACTTGAAAAAGGCCTTTTAACAATGCCGTTTAGTTGACTTTGCGCTAAATAAAAATTATTTGATCTATATTGTTTGGCTTTAATTTTTGGAATAATATTTCCTTTGATCAAAGAAAGCGGTCCCAGATGGATGATTCGACTGCACTAATTTAAAGCCCAGTAAGTCCTTAGTTCCATTTATTGCTAGAAGCCATATCGCTTCCGGTGCTTCCCTTTTAAACATCTGAAGCAAGCGTTACCGAAATTGTTAAATAGCCTTCATTTGTTGCATCTAGGAATTTAATTTTTAGGCACGCGCCAATGCTTCTGGAGGCATGCTGTCAAATCACGCGAGTAGCGTTGACAAAAACACTCAGCCAATCGTATCAGTATGCGCATGACATGGGACGAGTCTGCTCCTTCTGATTGGTCGCTGATGCTATTCGCAAGAGTAATGTTCCTCTTCGTCCAGTGCGCCATCGGAATGGCACAGAATATTGAATTGTCACAGCATCCAGCACCTTATCGAACCTCTAAAGTGTAGTAATGGTGGAGACTTGAGAGTTGCCCAGTGACTTTAAACGGGGTAGCAAATGAAAGGGAACAATTTCAGGCAAGAACATGCATTAATTATTGTTGGTAAACTGGAGCTTGGTCAATTTGTTTAGGAAAAAGTGACATCTATCTTTCTATATAAACAAATCCGCTTATTGATATTGAGGCAGATAGACAAGTTCTTCCATGTGGCAATTTATACGAAAATTACATCACAATAAAATACAAAGCAGCAAAAACTTTTTAAATTTTAAGAACAATTATGACATTTTTTATACAATTAGAAAAAAAAATTAAAAAGACTTACTGTCAAATCAGGAAATCCAATAAATTAAAAAATGCATATTGAAAAGTTATTTTAAATAAATCAAAACGCTTAATATTATTGCTGTCTAGTTATATAAAGTAAGGAAAAATGTTAATTTTATAAAGTAAATTAAAACGTCATTAAACAAAACAACAAAATTTTCCATGGATATAGGACGCACAGCGATAAAAACACCTCCAAATGGAACTTAAAAAGGAAAAGAAGAGAGCAGAGGATACAACTACACGTATACGGATACCTAAATAAAGTCCAGGAAAGTTCTAAAACAGATTACAAAAATAGAGGCTCTAAGCAGAAAATGACGCAAATTAGACGCTAGAAAACGTCATATAGAGGCTACGGGGCAGAGGTGAGGCCAAGAAAAGGGTCCAATTTTCGCAAAACGAATACCCTTGGCCGGATTCCAGGCCAGTTCAAGGTCAGATGACGTCACAGTGGGAGCGAGTGGGTAGAAATGAGGCCAGGGAAGGGTCAGATGACGTAATAAAGGGTCTCCCTGGCCGGATTACAGACCAGTTCAAGAATGGAATTCAGTTTCACTTTGAATGACGTCACTGTTATGTTCCTTTGCGCTTTCTGTTTTTCTGATTGGCTGTCTTCAAGGTCATGGAATGGCTTGGTGACCTTTGTGGTGGCTTACTTTTTCAATACTGGGGCGTTGTTTTTGCTTTATTGCACTATTCACTTTGTAGGGCAGTAGACAGTGTAGGGCATATTTCACAATATCGTCACCCCACGCCCCCCTGTCCCAACACGCTGTTAGTGGCACAAGTTTGGAGAGAGTAAGCCCAGTAGAGTAGAAGGCGAGTGTGTTGCATCCTCGTTATGGAGGTCTCCTTACTGCCTCTCGACGCTGACAAGTGATTCCGTCAAGTCACATGCCATCCATTCATTCATCCATCGTGGCCTTGGGTGGTTACGCATCTCAAACCTCCCACGTGATTAAGAGTCACCTGTAAAGGGGAAACTTGTTTCATTACCTCATTGTCGGCTGTAGCATACGCAACCAGGCGGGAGGAAGAGACTTTATCTCCACACCTTCTACACCTCATGCCTGACGAGTAAACGCTCGAGGCCTTACTTTCACTACCAATGTGCTTGAGGGCCAGAGGGAACGCGAATACTGTGAAGCTATTGCGGTGGCAAAGGCGGGCGATGCGGAGCGGCGACGGCGAGTTCAGGTGGCCAAACGTCGGAGGAAAGCAGATCAACAACAACACCAACCAGCTCAGCTCCAGAAGCCGACCGTGGCAGCGGTGGTGGATGACGGACTGCTAAAACCAACGCGAATTGTGTTTGATGAGGAATAGATGCTCTGAAATGAAAATGCGCCATGAACGAGAATTTCTCCAACCAAATATGACGCTGCTGCATAACACCTGAATGTAAATTTGTATTTTGGTACATGTATTTAAGCTCGCAAAGTTATTGTACACCGAATCAGGGTGTGAGAATAGGCCTAGGATCAATCTCACCTTCAACACTCTCCGGTGTTGGGGAGGAACAGTTGATTTAGGGCAAACGCTTTGGCAACAGAGTTTAGTTTTATACCATAGCGAGGAGTAGTCCACCAGAAAGTTACTGATTTTGTGAGTGGATGTATGTAAGCATAGAATCAGCCAAATCAGACTCCGTCTACGATTCCAAGACCAGAGCCGGAAATTGGTGAGGTCAGTGTTGGGAGTCTGCCCCATGGGATGCCACGGAGTGAGACTCGGGTTGGTCAATTCTGACTACCAAGACCGTGATGCAGAATTAAGGAAGCAGGAGACGACTTCGAAAATGGCATCTCACACCTCAAAGAAGCCAATGGTAATTTACCAGTGCAAATAATGAGATTGTGAAGGGGAAGGATACCACAGAACCAGTGCTTGTATCACCATATTAAAACTCATTCCACTGAGAAGGTCACTTCATTGGTTCAACTGCACTACTTTCAACAATTCGTGATGTGTGAAAAGCAGTCGGTGGAGGCCATTTGGGTTACAGGCTTTATTGAAGTAGAGGTGTAGTGGTACACTTCTTCACATTCACCGATACACACTGATTATGGTGAAGACGAGTGTAATTGGAAGAAATGAGGGAAGGACTGGAGGTGGTGGAGTGATTGAGTAATGGAATGCACATGGGATATTTTAACCAAGGTTGGATACGAAGGTTAAGATTACTTTCAATTACTGTTTTGGCTTTACTGATAATCAGGTTGCAAAAAAATCCACAAGGCTTGGACCTGTGTATCGTCTGATTCCGGTGCCACACTAACCTAGGTTTGCGCAGCTTTCTTTGATTGTACAGAAACACGCCAGGCGCTGTAGCGACGGAGCTTGCTTTATTCCTAAAGGGAAGCGTTGAAAGGTTCGTTTGAGCGGTGGCGCTAAAAACTAGATAATGTTTTAATCTGCACGCACATAACTGATTGCGGAAATACCTGTGCTGGGTCAAAGTGGCGGAGGGAGGGGCATGTTTTCAAACCAGGTCCTGCATCAGTGGCTTCATGACAAAGAAGCTGCTAGCTGTCAAGTAACGTCTTTTTGTGCATTTGCAAGTTGTTTTTAAGGCCGTAAAACAATATGGATTCGATGGTGAATAAGTTGCTAGTCTTTGCAGTTCAACCACCCAAATACTCTTATTCATTGGCGCGACTTGACCTTGTGTCGAGCCAGTAGCATTCGTAGTGTACCGCTGATTTATATATTAAGTCATTTCTACGCGTTGGGTTTAGAGTTACTACTTCCGTTGTTTGAAACTAAATGACGCATTTTTATTACAGCATCACTGATCCCTCACCCAAGCTGCCTCATCGCAAATATGTGAGGCAGTTGTTTAAAAAGAACTAAATTAGGTTAAATAGGAGAAAATCCATCAACGGTCATTCATGTCGTAACAGTAGAACATCAGGGCTGATGGCTGATTTTTCCTTGGTAACACATTCATTTGATGCCTAACTTCAGTCAAGAGGATGGAAGTACAGCTCTTTGTTTTGTAGGCATTTACAGCTACTCTCAACCATGAGGTACGATAATGGGTCTCTCTACAGCAACCTTT
>NW_020170618.1:4919-6193 GCF_000524195.1 Echinococcus granulosus | reverse complement strand
GGTAAAATTTAAGTGCTTTTATTTTATGTAAAATATCCCCAGTTAGAATTAAGTAAACGCTAGTTTTCTTGAGGCTACGCCAACCGCGTCTTTATGGTTTCAGCGTAAGGTATACACCTTTTACATGCTTGGATCCGAATAAATTTTATTCCCAGCATTAAACAATATGAGCTGCAAATATGTAGCAATGTTTTTTAAAGGACAGTCGAATTGCTGGAGTAATTCAAATACAAATCAGATGTTAACTTGACGTCTAAGAATTCAGGAGGAAGGAACTTGCCAAAGGTGACGAAAGTGTAGCCTATAAGACACTTAGATAGGCAATTGAAAACGTCATTATCTTACCTCTTTACCAGAACTGAACGAAACATTTTCTTTTTGTTTGATCTAAAGACTCGGATTTGCAAGTGGTCAGTGATTATTGATGAAGAAATGAATTCATCATTATCTCCTTCCTTCCATAGTTAAGCTCTATAGCTACCAGCAGAAATGTTTCGGTGCTAAATGTTATAATAACTTCCGTAATTTGTCCAGGAATTAAAGTAATCCCTCATACTAAATGCGAAGTATGTGGAATTCAAAGAACATCCACGCGTCCAAAACTGTATAAAATGGCCCTCTATAGTTGCCATATTTGACAAAGCAAATCGAGTATCAAATCAACTCAATATCTGGCCTAGCACATTCAAGCAACTAAGTTGACACATCGCAATGGCAAATAATCCTGCGCCAGATGTAGACAATTTGACGCACCCGTGGGTATCTCAACTGTACGCGACACTTCGCTGTGCGGCCTGGCAGCGTTAGAGAAACTCAGGTCGGATATGCCACTATGAGCAAATGTTATAATTTTGAGCCCTACACGGATGTTTCAATTCATCCTAAATAAAGATCGCATGGCTAGCAACATTTTTTAAAATTATCACTACCTTTGGAAGCAGTTTGACTTTGTTTCGGCAACTCCGGCTTAGACCTACGCGGCACAAAACACTAACCTATTTACAAGAGATCTTCAAAGTACTTTCCGTTTCCATATTGCTAATGATAAAACTATTTAAGCAATGTTGTGGCAAATCTATTTTACCTGAATAGGACCCGTCACCTCCAGAAAAGGGGACGGCTTAGTTCAGTGTTTCGTACAAACATCGTCTACGGCGGACTTTTCTGCTGCAGCGACGTCTACCGTCGGTGCATTTATTGCATACCAGCCCCTTAGTTTAATTACTTTCATGCTCATCTTATGTATTTTTATTGGAATTCCAGCCAAGCTCATG
>NW_020170618.1:0-4819 GCF_000524195.1 Echinococcus granulosus | reverse complement strand
CTAGTCACGAAATTCCAGAATTCTGGAAGATATAACAGGGACGTTTATTGTATAGGGGCTTCTTTGTGGTCTACCTAACTTTGGCTTAAGTCTCAAGGTCCAACACTAGCGCCATGAAAGACAGGACTTCACAATCTCTCTATCATACATTTGCCAACTTCCGCCCTTGCGAGTAGCGTTGACAAAGTCATTGCAAACAACCCTAGATGCAAGGATGAATAATGTCCTGCCATTTATCTCAAACGTTGCTAAAATCAGCAGGCCAATCAGTACAAGGTAAGGCTACTCTATTTTGCTAAACTTATCTGAGATTCGTGCCTGACAGATTGACGAGCGGAGAACGGATAGGTCAAGTGACACATGAGTGAATGGATAATTTTAATTATGCTATTAAGCTTGTTAAGCTTGCAGAAGACTAACTTGATTGTTGCCATTGTTTGTTTATCATTTTGACAAATTTGGTCCATTTCTTCAGTGCATAACTTCTCTGTCTAGGTCTTGGAATGATTAGGGATAAAATGAGGAGAAATGGAAATAAATCGGAGCATTTCGTGGAAGGTTAGCCATGCGCGCCTACGAAGGAAAGCTTTCCACTACTGGGTGGCGTCTCAAACATCGCCACTACTTCCACAAAGCTATCTTAGTGGCAAACACTACTTCGACCGTCACTATTTACACTGTTGCACAAAATAAGGCGCTATATAAAGTGAGATTTGCAGCAGCCTTGGGTCTCAAAAAGAAATCATACTGCATTGGTCTTAACTTGATTATTGCAGAAACGATAGGAGATATTTACGCTTCTTTGTTTCTGGCGGTTATGTCCGAATTCGTACCGTAATAATATAGCTCCTGATAAATACCGTTTGTCAACACCAGTCAGATGCACAAAAACATATAAATATTTTTCAACATAGATTTTCGGAAATGCTAATATTTTTTGGACCAAAGATTGATCTTATTTATTTCGATTTTACAATGTGACACAAGAAGTGCCAAAAGTGCAACATTGAGACATGCATACAAAAGTAAAAATACCCCAAAATTAACAATGAAAAAAACGACTCAAAAATCATCAACCTGTGATATCTTTCCGCTCCTTTAATCACTTCATTCCAATTTATTACCATGACGCACACATGTCATTCCCAATACCGCGCATTCAAAATTTCTTCGACTGCCCGACAGTATCATACACCTATATTTACATGGTGTTTTATTCGTACACAAGTAAAAACATTACTTACAATTTAGCAAAGTGTCATGTTTTGCATTTTGGAATGCATTTATGTCAGCTTTGTCATTTGTCAAGTATATTAAGGTTTAAGTAATTTTCTTGAATATTTTGCCATTGAATTTTTTGCCTTCAAAAATTCTTTAGTAAAATGGTCTCAAGCCATCACTAGTTATTGTTTTTAGGCTTTACAAGCACTACAAAGTCCTTATGAAAGTGTTCTAACAAATAGTTTGCCAGTTTGACAGTGTCAATAACACCTTTCCGTCACCCTGGAAATTTTTTGTCAGTTCTCAGAAACTCATTTGCTTTTAATGTCTTTACTTAGGGTTTATTTAATAAGACCAATCTAAAAATCCCTATTTTGTGCCACATTTGGCTTTTTATGGCCATTAATTGCCCGATAATTCAATCCACAATGCTAAAGTCCTTGCTGATGTCAGAGCCGAAATCTTATGCATAAGCATTGCAAAAGAGCTTCGACAAACGAATCAAAACCATATGCTTGCCATCCTATTCTTATCTGTACGTTATATAAGAGATGTTTATTACTGGTCGAGTACAAACCCAACCGTTGTCTCAGGCCCATCCATGGAGGTGTGATTATGGAACACTGCCATGTGGAACTTGCGACAGTAGAATTCGGTTAGCAGGGCGGACAAGCCCGAGCTATAGTCGATGAATATCTTAAATGCCCTGTCTTAATATCAGAGCCTCAAGGTATGAGGGGAGCGCAGAGCAGAGTAAAAGCGGCTGGCGCACACTCAAGGAACACTGGGATCTACTCTACAAATTCCTACCAGTTCCAAAATATCTAAGTCGCATGAGCGTCTATACCTACCCAGTAAACACTCATCCTTAAATCCTTGCGATTGGAAGTAACTACAGTCCTTATTGGTGGTACAGATCCAGGGGAATAATGGGCACCGGAATGTATGCACTCGAGAATTTGCATGCCCAACATCTTTAAACAAGACGGAATGCACTACAACTAATTGCGAAGACAATAATGAATATGACAAACATATTATTGGCGGCATTTATTACATCGACATGGGAAAATGAAATCACGTTCAAGTACGTCGCAATCTCTAAAAGATGAATTGCAAGTTGCCTCAAACAAGGTAGCCCTGCATGGTTTGACCTGTGTCGTATGCCACGCACTCACTGCACAGAGAGTCGCTATTTGCCTCCACTGTCTGCCCAATAAGGTAGGCATCAGCAGTCCCTGGCTCCTTAAAGTACGATGCTACGTTCGGTGCAGATGTGTTAACACCTTTGAAAATAATAGCAAAGTAATTCAACAAAGTCACTGGATCCATTCACACACAGCCACGACATATCACGGCAATAATTCATCCTGCAAAAGGGGTTGGTTTTGTGGCAGTATCTACGAAACACCTACAGCGATGGACTAGCATTACAGACAAGCAGAATCTTAAGTTAAGGGAATTTAACAGGGACAAGGCTGCAAAAAGTAGCTCCCATCTCTTCACTTTTGCTTAACCCACCCGGGCTTTGCCTTTAGGATTTGCAAGGGAACTGCCCTACAAGTGCCTCTCAGTTGTAGCGCTGAAGAACTGGAATAGAAACCTTCCAGTCTTGTAATCTGTTTAGCAGTCAAACGCCATTGCCTTGAAGGTATAGAGGAATCCATGTCCAGCTAAACACACCACGTCTCTGAATTAAAAATAAAGCACTGCTGTAAGGAAGCAATGCGGAATTTAGACTAAATGGCTGAAGAAAACATCTCAGAATACGTACTTTGCTGCCGCCTTACGCATCCGCCGAGAAGGCGCGAGTTCAGGTAAAATAACGACACATTAAAAATAGTGGGGTGAAAAACAAGCTCCGCTATTCCCACCTTTCTCCAAGAAGAAGCATTTGACGGCATATGTTCCAAATAAACATGTGGCACCACAAAAGTAGAATTAAATGAAGGTGAGCTGCCCCACATATGCGATGAGGAAAACCCGAATGATTTATGAGGGAATAAATTCTAGTATCGAGGGAATGGTAAACAGAAGGCCGAAATTAACTGGTCCCACCTCCCGCTCAGCATTTGTTGCCAAGGCTATTATCAACGCCACCGGCCCTAAGGAAACAATGACTCAAAAAAGCAACCCTTGAGGCACTAGTGGGGTGCAAAATGAAACAGTACTTCCCGCTTCCTCTCCATATCAGCCCTTACCACCATGATGTCCAAGAGAGCAGACTTAAGTACGCATCGATACACTGAAAATGCATCCTATCTTCACACACATCTGTGCATATGAGCACAAAGTCAACAAGCCAATATTTGCCATGATCCGGGCTGGTGGAATGCACCCCTACGTGTTGATCATATTGCCGAGGCCAAGGGAAGGTGCCAAATTCTCCAAAATCCGTGATGATCCAGCAGTTGCCACACCACTACGACTAAATTAAGAGCGAAAAATCACGTTTCACCTCTACCCATGGAGCCATGACCCCGGGTAGGCGACGAGGTCCCTAAAACCCACAATTATCTAGCAGTTGCCGAGCTACTGCGAATAAGATAGGTGCGCAGATAACGTCATGACACCGCGAGTGCCTCCAAGACACATTCGCCATTCAAATAGCAGGGTTGCAATGATAAATACCTCACAGAATCAACGCTAAGGGCAAATTTCCCCCAAGGGAAGACAGAAAACACTGGGAGTCTACACTCTACAACCAGCTGCGCAAAAGGAACCACTGTGATGCAAAAATAATGCAGAACAGTGCCAGACAAGGGGCAATCCAATAACAATAAACACTGGTTGGGTGCAAGATATGCCATAAAGCAAGGTGTGGTGATTAATCAAGTTTCTTATCACAAATGACCGAGAACCCGAATCCACCAATTCGACGAAGTAAATCGCAAACACACCAGTCCTACCAAGGCCCTTATCTTTAAGTCGATGTTTTACAACGAAAAGAAAATAACAAGGCGGAAGCAAATGAACAACTCGCTCACGTGGTTTCCCATCACCGAACATCGGATCAACATTAGCATCAGCCGCAATGACAGGAACCACCTTCACGATTTGGATCCTACAAATGCCATAAGGGCAGTTATTCAACAACAAAACGAAAACTAAAGATGAACAGACGCAATCACACCCACCTGCGTCTTTATTCTGCAATGATACGATGCTCGTCAAAACATTGCAGTATTTAGAATGCTGTCAAGGCCAATACTGTTTTAATACTATTTAAGCAGCCTACACTTGTGCTATCTGCCCTGAGGTTCCACGTTTATGCACAACGCGAGTCAGACTGAAGCCTAACTGCAGTACAATCCTGTAGGAATCAAGCATTTTGCTTTACAGATCATTCCATACCTACTCATGTACTTCTTAACTGACAAAATTCATGTGTACCGTTTGCTAAAGCATAGATCACTTTACATTTCATTTGCATTATAAATCCTATCAGTTGAGTCTTAAGAAAGGGGTAAGAGACATCATGTTTATCTCTTTAATATGATAATATTCTGGAAGATTTCTCGATCAAGTTAATACTGGATGTGTTGCATTATAGGGAACCGATTAAATGCCGTGGGATGGACCGAAGTAACTCCCTTTA
>NW_020170619.1:48732-63888 GCF_000524195.1 Echinococcus granulosus | reverse complement strand
CAAAATTTTAATGTTATAGTAAATTTGCTACAGTTGTTGGCTACTACAAAGTTGTGCAAAATCATTCTACTTATTTCACATTCACCGATTATTTCAACTCTAACGAGGTGTTGAATACGTCCGAGACTGTTATTGGCTACACAGATGTAGACACGCGGCTCCGTAACGTCGGTGAGGAAAAGAATGGCCTTCCACTCGACGGCCTCTGTGAGAGGCTTCTCTTGGTCTGTTAGCCACTTTACTTGTGGTCTAGGATTCCCATTTGCAGTGCAGGATAAGTTTGCACCCTGTCCCGGTCGTACTTCCACTTTTTCTTGTTGTTCGATGATTGTCGGTGGATAGAACGTGTCTATGGATTCAATTTAATTTATCATTTAATGAATTCATTCATTTCACTAATGTAAACTGGGAAAAAACAAAGAACTAAACAATTTTTACGGATAGAATTAAGGAGAGTGGAAAATCATATTTTGCAGCTTCAGACTATGTGCCACATTGCTCTGACATATTAGCAATCACCACCATAACTGAGGTAACCTCTTTTATAAGAACATTAAGTTAGGTTTCTGAACGATGAAAAACTTACCAGATTTACGAGTTTGTTGTTCAAGGTAAATTCGTAATTATAACTCTTAGTCAGCTATGTTTGTGGCAAAAATGGACTTAAACCATAAAACACGAAAAAATGTTTTAGCCCTCCAAATCTTCTATTCGCTTTTATTAGCATATTTACTTTTTGTTTATTTTTCATTACTCCTTTAAGGTTTTAAGTGCGTCACTACTGTAGTGTTCAGGGTTAATATTCACTGGTCTACGATTATTTGAATTAGCTATCAGGAAAATTTTCAGACGTCTCTTCAAGCAGAAATAAGGGTAAATTTTACTTTGTATTAAGCAATAATATTGGGCTATCAGTTAAATTTGTTTACAAATGTTACATTTGAGCCATGTATGCTTTAAATGCACTTCATAGAATTTTGTGGAGTTGGCAAGTCTTTGGCAAATTAGCTTAATTCACCTTGATTGTTTCATTATTTGGCAAATCCATCTGCTACTTTAATTTTCTTGCTGAATCGGCAGTTGTGGTGGTTTATAAATTGTTTCTGTGCAGAAATGGGGAGTTTTATTTCAGCATCTCGTGCAATGAAGTAGTAAATGGGGCACGTTTTATAAGACCATTGGTTTTTTTTTAGAAAAGCAATAGTGATTGTACATATTTTAAGACATACACATGGATTTTTCACGAGCACTTTACCTTCCGCTTCGTTTATTCGAGGAATTATCTATGGGTCTAGTCAAACGTGGGTCGTATTTTGCAGAATTCTCATTTTCCTACAATTAGACCTTTTAGCACAAATGGTATTCACATCAAATTTGTGTCCTTAATTTTAATGACGTCGGATCTACTCTTAAGGTGTGTTTACTAAAATTTAATTAAAACCTAATAACGTTAAAAATGGGACAACCAGCTTTGGGTTGAATTTGTAAGTATGCGAACAATTTTCTATCCTACTCTAACTTACAAGTATTTCATGTCTGCAACATACATTTTAACAAAAAACTAGGAACGCGAGCTCATTTAAAATTTCAAATGGTGTGTATTATATAAGCTTACGTCATGAATAGTGCAATGGTTTGAATTTAGCAAGTCTAATTATGGTTGTCATTTTAATAACTTTAAAAAACTGCACTGGATTGATGGCGATATCTAGTTTCTTGGAATTCTATTTGTATTCTTATTTGCAAAGCTATCAACAGCTTATGCCGCATGTTCTTAGTCATTTTTAATTACAATTAAGCACAAAATGCTTGAAATTGCAAGTTTGTCCAAAGCTTTCTTGTTTCCTAAATGCATCCCATCCAAGAAATTACAAAAAACGGACGCCTCTGGCTTATTTAATTAATAATGCATTGGGGCTGCGATTTATGGCTCGATTATTACTTAGTGTAAATAAAAGATGATTATTCATGATAAATTTATACGATACGGCGAATCAAGAGAATATTTAATGCTGCTGCACAGCTATTTTCTAATTACTTTTCAAAACGCATCTTTTTGTAAAAACACTGCAAAATCTATAAGGTTTTTTTTCTGAATTAAAAGATTTTCCTTTGCTGGTCATAAATGCTTAAATGATGTAATTTGGAAAATTTAACTTATTTTACGCGAAAGCTAAGTGCCTAACGTAACCGCCTTAATTCAAATAAGGTTAGATGCATTAAAACAAAAACATGCTCACCTTTTACAACCAAGTGTATTTTCGAGCTCACAATTGATCCATATTTGTTGGAAACAACACATTCGTAATGCGCATCGTCGGAGGAATTAACGCTTTCGAAATAGAGTGGATAGTGTGCTGGGTGCAAAGTAGGAAGAGGAAGATGTTTGAACTTGATAAATGCATCAAATGGATTTTATATCATAAGCAAAACAAGTAGTTTAGATTTTAAAAGTGGTAGATAATAGTATAAACCTTGTAGGGTAATGCTTTATGCGTTTTATAGTCTGCACCAGAATATTGATACTTGGTTGGTACTGTGAAAAGGCTGCAATTAAACAGTATTTTTTATTCAAGTGCTCCTTTCTGTCTTTTATGCCTTTGACGAGTCTTTAAAACATAATCTGTTAAATAAATCTTTTGTGTCACTTTGAGTCGGTGACTGGTATAACGGCTACTTTGATAGGGCTGGGAATCCCACCTTGATAATAAGTAGAGTTAGCCTAGTTTTAATATCTATCACTAGATAAAAATCGAAGGTTAAGCATAATCCAAGCGAATTGTTTTTTAGCTTAAGGAGCCTGATGTCAGATTTAGGGGCCCCAAAGCTTTACACTTTATGTCTCTTAAAATACTCTAGTAATAGAGGTTTAAAGCACATAATTTGTGTTAACAATGGACAGCTAACAAAAATGCACATCTAGTGTTAATGCAGGCGGCGCCAGATTAATTTACAAAGTGCAGTACCACCCACAAAATTAAATTTTAATGGGATATTGTACATTTGCATGGTGCTCCGAATGGCATTGTTTTTGAAATGCAAAAAAAAAACAACCCTTTGCCCAGAAAGTGAAAGTAAGTCGACAATATCAAAGCTAAACTTGGTGCAATATTCTTTATGAAATTATTGACAACTGCAGATGTCTTTATTTTTAAAGGTTATTAATAAACACCATTTTCAGGAATACCGCCATTACTCCATAAGGTCAAAACTAGCCCGTTACTTTTAAAAAAGTAGTTGTGACAAGATTTGAACTAACTAATAGTAACTTATCGCCAACCTTTATCTTTAAATTATCTACATGTGTGCATTGAATGTTATTCAGCTACATTAACTGGATATAAAAGCAACTTAGTACTTTAATGCACTGAAGATGATCAATTTAAGCCCCAAAGATTTTTTGAAGTCTATATTAAAAGGTCAAATTAAGGCTTTTTTTCATTATTTTCCATTAGAATAAATTTACAATATTGAAATTTGGTTTGAATGTGTTTGGTTACCAGTTTGTGTTAAAGAAACCGTCTACACTATGTTCAAGTGCTTTGAACACACAAGTTTTTGCTTATTTAAGTAGTATTTGAATAGATTTAACAAAAAGTGGGGAACCAAAATGATTTATTCTATATTTATCTAACTCCAGGAAAGTGGTGATTTTAACAGCAAAACTTGATTGACGGTGTAACAGCAAAGGAGTGACTGTTAATGTGCATATCCTTCAAATACTTTTATCTTCGAGATTCCCAATTGTATTTGTCCTATTTTGGCATCGATTTTGCAGAATGCATAGTAATGTATTGCTACATTGGTGAAACGAATAAGCGTACTTTTCCTATTTTGTCCCACTCTTCTATTTAAAACAAAAAGCTGCTAAGAATTGAAAAGGAAGCACTAATTGTATTTTGATCATGCTTTTGCAAATTCAAACTTAAAATATCATATAACTTTATCGAAATGCATGCCTTTCTAAACTATATCAGGTGTTAATTCGTGAGTACATATCTGCTCATGTAAATCCACAGCCTTTTTATGTTAAGGACCGTTCCGTCAGGTCACTTTTTGATAACAAAATAAACCAATTACCTATACTTGATTCATCAACCGAACCATCGTGGTTGTTTTTGGTAGAATAGTCGAAAGACTGGACTTTTTGTTGGAAGTGGACCGGAATTTCATTCTTGAGCCAGAGAAATTTTAGTTCTGGTGCACCTTCTGCTTCACATTCCAAATGAACAGTCTTCCCTACGTCAACGGCCTGTGATTTGGGGGAGCGAACGAATTTAGGAAACCCTACGGGGACACCTAAATAATGACGGGATAAAAGAATGACTTGGTGATTAATGCTATTATGCAAAAAATTACTCGGTAAAATAGGTATAGCACTTTAAACAGGTACACTGTCAGGATTTGAAAGGAAGGTCGGCATAACTAATATAATAAAAAACCGAAATTAAAGGAAATGCTACTAAAAAAATGCAACTATTCTCAGCTTAGGTAAATTCTGAAATTGCCTTATTTTTAAAGAACTAGTTTAAGGTACGATGTCATGCAATCAGTTTTCATAAATTAAAAATTTGTGCATTTGCCAATCATATACATATTAAAAAACAAACCAATATGATGCATTATAACACAGAATGAATATTTAACAGCCAGAATTACCCAGTAGCGAGTTTTGACGTTTCACTTACTATCGGTGTACTTGTATACTTTTAGCTGAGCCGAGGATTTGTCACTTCCAACGTGATTGCTCGCATAGCACTCTACCTTGGTACCGTTTCGTTTGGAGGAGACTTTGAATAATCGCAAAAAGCTGCCTCCTTTACCCGGAATTGAAACAACTCTGCCTATCTCACCAGATAGTCGTCCAGGATGACCATCAAGGCGAAAGTTGATAGTCGGTTCAGGGTTACCTTCAACGCCGCAAAAGAAGAGTGCATCTTCACCCTCCAGTACCGCTGCATTTTCTGGAGCCTGGACTATTTGAGCTTTACCTAAATTTAAAAAGTTTCTAGTTAATTACCTTGTTAAATACGATTGCACCGTCTCTGCGTTTTGCTCATAGTAGCATCATGGAAAGCAGCTTTAAAAAAAGGTTAAGATCCGATGTTCGGGTATATTAAAGTCCAATTAACGTTGCCAGGAATTAACAGAAACAGATGCTTGCTAAAATGCAATCATTTCAAAATTAAACTCATTCAAATTTCAAAGAGTTTGGTTTCAAATTTGCGGGCTTTTGTGCCTCAGCTCTCCTTATATGAAGGGTAAAATTATGGACTAATTAAATCGTCGTGTGCAAGTTTTTGGCCAACATTTTTATATGTGGGGATTAATTAGCTTGGTGGCTTTTTGACCACTTGCCAGCGCATTCACATACTTGAAATTGCAAGACTTCAACTCTCAGCGCATACAGCTTGTAATTTTAATTTTTATAATATTTGACCTAACGATGGCCCACTTATCCTTTTCAATGATGTGTTTTGAGGTAATTCGCTTATTCATGCATAGTTCTCTTACTGCTTCTATCTACTATCCGTAAAGTCTTGAATAACTTTGGAGTTAATGAAACCAATATTTTTAAAAACATATAAAATAATTTGTGATAGTATTAGCAGGATTTTTTTCTAGCTCTCATGATTATCACATACATGACCGAAGCTTCGACATCTTTAATGCCTTTGTAAATAATGAATTTTGTCTCATTTAAAAGGTGGCTACTTCCAATTCCTATTTCATATTTGCAGGTGACAAACATAAACTACTTGATTACTTATTAATAAATTATTTATTGCACCCCCAGGACACAAAACACGAACTTGAAACACGTCCATAAGTCACATTCGCACGGGTCGTTCAGCGAAGTTTTGCTGATATTTCCCCATTGGCCTAATACCCAATAGAGCAGAAGTCTTTACCTTCTTCAAATTCACCTTGTTGAACGTACTCTCTTCAATTCTTTAATATTACGGTGTAACATTCTATAACTGTCGTTTTACTTCCTATCCTGATACTTAGACAAACTCCTCAAATTCCTTTACGCGTATTTTTTATCAAAGTCCACTAAGTAGTAATTTGCATTAATAACACAATAAAGAGTATGAAATGTCTTTCCTGCTATTGAAATAGTTTAAATAGCCATACTTCTCGAATTATTTGTAGTGGTGTTTTGATACCTCATTTTGCTACATTGCGTTGAAGAGATTCGTAAATAATAATTCGCTTTCACCACTCCCGTACAAAGGATCCATTCTCTTTTTAACTCTTTCTCCGTTTTTGTTAAGTATTCCAAGAAGTTGGAAGTATGAAGAAATAAGCTAGGCAGCACATTAGACTTACGCACTCTTCAAAAACGTAGATTGTGATTTAGTGACCCTTTTCTTTACGATTAGATCATTAATGATGGTTTTTGAATTATCAACGCGCCTGTTGTATGCTTTCAAAAATATGACCTGGTCAACTCTCACCACCCTTAAGTAAAATACTAAAAAGCGTAAGGTATTGCGAAAATTTATCACTTTTGTGCCTTGTTTGCCAAACTGTCTGCTTAACTAAGGAAATGTTTCTAAATTATGTAATGACGCAATTAGGGCATTTAAGGTCAAAAGTAAATGAAGCTGAAATTGATGAAAATTCAAAGTACCTACCCAGTGTCATCAATAAAGGTAGCCTTTGCAACAGCTTCCTTTCACAACGCACATTTTGAAAATATTTGCCTTAAATACATCTTTATTTTTGATTGCATGATTAAGTTGTTAGGTAAAAGTAGTTTTAGGAGAAAATTAGTATTTTTCACAAACGCCTATTAGATAACAAACGAGGTTATAACTGACTGATGAGCCAAGCAACCCTAAGCAACATTTCACAAATAGACACCTTCGCAACCGTAATAGAACAAAAGATTTGACAATTAGCAAGAAACTGTGCAGTCTTGATAAGCAAATTAGATTTATTTTGCTAAAATTAAAGAGACAATAACGTAAAAATAAGCCTTCTTTCCTGCCAGACCAATGGTGTTTAATGTTCAAAAACAGCCAGCAAAGCCAACCAAAGTTCACATGCAATACCAACAAAATATGCAGGAGATGAGGCTGAGAAACAAAGGCTTCAGCCTTGCTCTTGTGGTCTTAGAGTGTATAAATTAAACCAGTCAGGGGACTCTCTAGAAAAGAAAAAAGACCCTAAGGTCTGTAAAATTAGGGGTAATGAGTACTTGACACCTTAATGGAAGGGAGCATACACTTAAGTAACTACGCTAAAAATTAATGTCAGCTAGTTAGAAAACTTTAAATATTACAAAATTTGGGCGTGTGTTTTTACAGACTTGTAATAAATGAACGGACTTTTACAATTATTCAAAGAGACTGTTATCAAACGAATCACGAGCACTTAATTCATCATTTTCACATTATAGGACTTAAGTTACTTGCACAAATTATTTGTCAGAAAATAAAAAATCTTTTCGTGATGTAAGTGAATTTAAATGTATCACGGATTAAATGTGCAGTTTTTTAAAAAATGCTTTTAATAAGTAACTTTTCAGTTTTTAAACCCATTAAAGGTCCATGACTAAGCTTAGGTGGATATATTACCCACTAAAACTGAAAAAGTATAATTTGAGGCGAATTTTATTCAGTTTAAATACATAAACATACCTGATTTTGTGGTGAATGGACTTTGCAAGTCAACTTAGTATCAGCTAGTAATATAGCAAACCAACTTTAACAAATATTTAATAAAGCTCAATGCAGGTTGATGTTAAAGTCTAAAAAGAAAACTCTTAACCGTATAATATTGTGTAGTGCTTCACGGAATTCCAGTAGCAAAGAAAATTGACTGGCCGCTTTTATTTGCTCTAATTAAATGCAACTTTTACCTGCTTCGAGGTTTTATTTTAGTTATTTAATATTATTACCAAAAACTTAAAATTTGGCTAATTCTGTCTTTTGTTTTAATTTCCTATTCTGGTCTTTTACATGCAATTCACCTTCTATAATGCCTCACTTAGTCATAAATTACTCTATGCATGATAATTCCACCTCTGCTTTTATGACTTACTAGGCAAAATTTAAACATGTCTTTGGAAAATATTATTTTGATTAACTTTGATGGGTACTAACATTACGACAAACAATCATTTTTACTTTAATTTGCATTAGGTTACACTCGTATACTATGGTTGTCACACAACGGGAATCTCTTATTTGAATTTTTCAAAAATACCGAGCAATTCTTTAAATTGCGATTACTAATAAATATGGCTCCAAAATAAACTAAACTATTTTGAACTACTAAAATTGATGTGAATACCTTACTGTTAGGTTTCTAGGCATTTCTGAGAATTCAATCGCAGCACTTACTTGTATTATTGAGATAGGATTTGAGTACTTCCAAATTAAACCACTGGCAGCTGACACGATTGTAAAGAAATTTGACTTGAAAAATCAAGCCTATGATGAGAATAAGTGAGCTCATATTAGGTCCAAATTCATGACTATATGGAACTGTGAGCACTGTATTTGTAAGAGTCAAGTATTAAAAACAGCACGTTGCACAGACTTGTTTGCTCACAGCTTCCAATTACGCGGATGGACATTCCAACAGACCAATCAAATCAACCCACCAATCATAGTTGAATACATCCGTTACATACTGCTTAATTAGGAGCGCATTAAATAAATATCTGGAATAAATAGTTCGCTAAACCTGGAGGTAGGTTTTTTATTGATATTTAAAGTTCAGTTTTTCCCTTAAACTCACCTTTAAAAAGCGATACCACCTTTTTTTTGTTTACAGCAACATTCACTCATCTCAGGAAAACGTCCCAACCTTGAAGAAATTAAACTTACTGGCATGATAATAAAAGTAAACCGCTAAGCGCCCACAAAAATATTAATCATTTGATTTCGGTTTTATTTAGCCCTTTATTTATTAAGTCGCTTGCATGGACTAACTGTCCTTTACTTTATGTAGTTTTAACACAGTGTATTATGAGTTACCCGATAGCCTTATTGTGTGAATACTCAAAATAGCAATAGACTCTTCATGACGCCATAATTGTGACAATGTATTATATATAGACGTACCTACTTGCTATTAATATTGTGTGCTCCTAGACTTTCTGCAAGCAGCTTAGTAGAAGTGATAATCAGGAGCATGACTGGGATAGCAAATGCCATCCATTATTATGCGTTTAGGAAGTATTACTGTAACAACAACTCTACTAACTTGAACTGAGTAGAGCCTTTAATAATTTTAGGGGTCGAGCAAATCAAGTTTGGAGAAGCTCAGTGAACACATTACATATGAGAAAAGTACGAGAAATTACAGTTTACCCTGAGTGTGAAGATGCAAAACACGTGAATACTACAAAAAGTTACAGAAATTATGCCCTTAATTTACGCAGGCACGAGCACCATGCACACTATGTTGTACAAAACGCTTGGTACAATATTTAAAATATAAAGGCCTATGGCTTATTACAAAGGTCAGCCTAAACTATGCTAACATTTAGAGCTGCTAGAACTAACGCATTCCTAAGTCTAGCACTTTGTTCTCTCTGCTTTTATGTATTTTTGGTAAGAAAAATTGCCTCCCAGAATAGATAATGATCTACCAAAAAGGTTGTACATGCCACAATCATCGTTGCCCAGAGTAATTAAAACGACTATGAAATTTTTTAAAGTATCAGCATATGTATTCACGACATTTTTATTTTCTAAGAAAGGACATATCATAATTTGCATGATATTTAGCCTGATGTACCGGTGGTATTGGTGACCATTTTTACATTACATCAGATTTTACTTTAAAATAACTATTTAAAACTTGCTTGATTAATCGCACTAAAGGTTTTTGTTGGGCAGAAAATTAAAAGCAGAGGATTTTTTAGATCACTCAAGCATTGAAAAGTGCCTTAAACATACACACGAACGCATACTCTCCGTACATAATTTATCGTTAAAAAACGTCATACTTTCATTTTGGTGATAATTCTTTAAACGCAACAGACACTTCTTTTTAATCACATCTATTTTTGCAATGACTTGTAGCCAATGCCTTAAAGATTTTAGTTCTAATTGTGCGGTTATGAGCAGTTTTTACAGTGTACCGTCGTTGTTATTTTGAATTTGATTTAGTTG
The DNA here is from genome assembly GCF_000524195.1 of Echinococcus granulosus. Taxonomy (NCBI): domain Eukaryota; kingdom Metazoa; phylum Platyhelminthes; class Cestoda; order Cyclophyllidea; family Taeniidae; genus Echinococcus; species Echinococcus granulosus. Next base: position 53,752 of record NW_020170619.1, on the reverse strand, counting down.
TCCTCATAATTTAGTTCCGATGGTTCTAACAAATAAGCTTAAAACGGTTTATCTAAGATTTGTTGCTTAAGAAAAAATGAAAACGGGAAAATTGGCACTAGAAATCACGCGGTTTGCTGCGTAACAATTGAGCACATGAGGACCGGAAACCCTCTCCGTTTTGAGCTTTGCTTCTATATGAACCCAAAATAATTGATTTGGTTCCTGAGCTAAATGAAAGTGAAATGTTTATTGTAGCATAGTAATAATTTCCGCTGCTTACAAACAATATCATAGTTATGCGTTCCAGTCGAAATTAAGTGGGCTCAACTTCTTATTAAAGCAAATTATTAACAAAATTTTGCTTCAGATAAGCTTGCCTTATTGTATTTTCCTCCAAGTTCTTATTTTTAAGGTGATTGGCGATAAACAATTTTTATCAGAGATCTCATTAAAACCTAACATATATTATCAGCAAAATTGGTATTTTTAGCTTTTTCAACCCAAGTAGCGACTTTATACCTTGTATAGATGCGCTATACTTAGCTAAAAATCATGCAAATTCCTCGGATAAGATTATGTCATTAGTTTCTTAATTTGTTTAAAGGATCACTTTCCCAATGTTATCTGCATTCCTAATTTATGTTGCTTTGCGTAAAAAGCATTTTAATGAGTTTTAATTCCTATGTATGGTATTTTTGCGAAGAACTTTTAAATTAGTTTCATGTGTCTGTAATGAAAGTATTATATTCAGCGTGGTCTAAAAATTTCCATTTCCATCAAGGAGTACCTATTTAACGAATCCCATAATTTTTAGCCCTTTCATTGCAGTGCTCTTAATAAAAATCATTTGCTGTTAATCCCAAAACATTAGAAAGTTTGAGAATGGACTAAAAATTTGCATTTGATGAATTTTCATAAAGGAATTGCACTACCAATATGACTTGTTTTATTTTCTTCCAACGTAAATGACGCAAACTTACTTTTTTGCAGCAATGATTAATTACTTACAATAAGCAAATATGCGTAGACTGTTTTTGGGGCTGCTTATGATGAACTAAAAAGATAATTCATATATGGTTGTCTAAAGGCCTTAAAAAGGCCAAACGGAATTTGCAAATCATTATACATCTTGCTTATAAATAATATTATGCATTAGTTAGCAGTAGCTAATTGCTTTCATCATACTAGGTAAAAACTCAATTCTATTAAATTAGGACCACAACATTTGATAAATGGCAAGATCTTACACCGAATTTTTATGTGTTGGAGTAACACTTATGAGTCTCTCACAAAAAAAGATGCTGTGCATTAAATATTAATAATAACCATCTACCACAATGCATTAAGGGTAAGTGTGGACTATTTTCCTTTTATCCAGACAAAGGCAATTATCCACAATATATTTTATACCAGTATCAATTAACATTAAAAAAATGGGCGCACTTCCAATTTTTGCAAGTTTGACTAATTTTGAATTACATACAGATAACCACTTTAGCAAGTGACATGACATTTTTAGTTGTCCTTAGGTGTGAACATTTGAAAAGTCCAAAGGAGCACCAATGGGAAATATAAAGAATTATTGCGCGTTCGGAAGATGCTTTGATTAAACTGAACCTGAAAGGGTGAAATGAATTTGAAAATTTCAGCAAATGCTTGACCTGTAAATTATAATACCAAAGCAAATCTATTTTGATGCACTCCTGTTGTTTTGGGGTTTCATAGAACTTTTTATATCTTGTGCTTGCTATTAAACTTTACAAGACATTGCATAATGCATGCGATCTCAAGCAGCTAAAGAGCATTAAAAATGGATTTTTCTTGAGAAGAATCGTAATTCTTGTAACTTACTAATTTCCTGGTTGGCCGGGTATTTCCCAAGAACCCATGAGTTTGGTCCATTAAGCGAATAATAATCTTGCCCAATATTCTGACCCCTCGCAGAAAAAAAGAGGGCAACATATATCACGAGCATATTTACTTGGAGTTTCCAAGGCCTTTAAAGCTGAAAAGCAGTGTGTGTAAAAGCGATTACGCATATTCTCAAACAAGTTAGAAATGACAAATTTAGGTTGCATTTTGTATTTGGATGCTAAGGGGGAATGTAGTTTGTTTCTTTTGCTTAAATATTTGAATAAAAATGTGTAATTTACCCTAAGAAGACTACGTATTTGCAGGCTGTTTAAATGATTACGTGAAAAATGTCAGTTTTAATGCTAAAAAGCATTTTTGGCTGTTATATAGCAGTGATAAAATTCTTCTACTTACTCAATACCCCCAAATTCAGTCCTACGAATAATTTGAAAGTGTAAAGTAAATGGGAGAGAAGGCACACGCAGTTAAAATTTATATTTCAATATAGTTTTTCATGTGAGAAAACTCACTAAAAACGAACTTTTTAGGTAAATACTTGAATCAAACATTCAATTGTAGCTTCTCTGGAAGAATATTGTGTACGAAATGACTTCCTTTGCGCTTTATTTCGAAAAGTTAATTAGTTGCATTTTGAATTTTATGCTTTTATTTAGAAATAAATGAGATGCCCTTTTTTACTTTTTTGGACCACAATTTCAATATGCCGCATTAATAAGTGGTTGTTAAGTCAGGTACAGCTCATGAACTATTGTTACCTCTAGAAATTTTTAACAGCGACAACAGCAGCAAATTGAGAACATAAAGTTACTTTGTGGATAGTTTAGTCCACTAGTCTGTGTCTTACTAAGTCTTTTAAGTGAAGCAAAACGTAATGTCTTAGAGGTCTCTTATCAGTCACTCTTAATTCAAATATAATTAGTGATGCCCTCTTCATATCAGGCTATTCAAGATCCATCTTGGCCTATTCACATTAAATTCGAATAATTATATTGACATGTAGACTAATGCAAATTGCCCTTGTATAATTTTATTAAATGAAACAGGATTTGTAGAAATCTTGAACATTTATATATTGACTGTCCTACTTCAACAGTTTCTTTTACTCACCGATGTCACTTGACAAGTTTGACTAATTTTACAACAAATAATTTTCAGGTGCTATTATTATGGTACAGTTTTATACTGTCGGTCTACCTTATAATTGAAGGTAAAGCAAAATAATAAAAAGCACTTCCAAGAAATTCATTTAGCTGATGCGAAAATTAAAGCCGATACGAGGTCATAATCAGCAAGAACTTCCGGAGAATAGTATATCGCCACAGTCTAGGGTATATCAATTGTTTTTATTTACAAAAATGTTCAATTTTAAAGCGGTAATTCACGTACATGCATGATGCATGAAAAGTTGTCTCTTTTAAAAATAATGTATCTTAACTTGGTTCTAGATGCACCCAAAAAGTCAGTAAATGTAGATGCTTTAAAGACCTTTTATATAAGCAGAAGTTTTTAAAAATTCGATCATTTCATACCTCCTAATTTTTTTTTATAAGTGGATACAGTCTGCATATCTCTATGTGCGAACTGTAAATTTATCATGCTGCAGTGATTTTCCACGAATATTACCCATCCCTTGTTGAACCTCATTTGACAAGATCCATTTATAATTATGATTCTTTTAAAATCAAAATAAGTAAAATGCAATTAGCTTTAGCATTTTTGAGATTCTAAAGAAAAAGTATTCAGTAGAATAGCTAGCCGTGATTCAAGTGTCTGCGGTTTGAAGAGTTTAAATATACTAAAATTAGTCAACTAATAAAAGACTTAATATTAAGTGTAAACATTTGTTCGACTTTTACTAGTGCACGTGTTGGTGCATGAAACATGATATTTTACAGTCGAGAGTAGGAAGTATCCTGTATTGATATCTATAAATAATTTTTACTACGGGAAAAATGCAAAATGTTATGTCACATAAGTCTTTCGCAATATGAATGGGATACTTTTATTAAGGAGATCTTAATGTATAGACCTTTTTTATCTTAGTGATAGCTCGCATGAAAGTTGATCTCTCCTTCTTAAAGCTGCAGAAAATTTCCCTTTCTGTGTCCCTCGTTTTAAAATAAGAGCTTCCCACATTACCTGTTTTTGGTCTTATTAATGTGGCTTAACAAACTAGAAATAGTTCATCAACTTTACTTATTTTCTTGTTGTTATTAATGGAATAGCATTGCATCAAATCCGCCTGGAATTCGCCATTCACAATTAATGACTAAATTCTTTTGTATTCCCACTGTTGCCTGCTTTGCATTGAGTAAAATTCTAATAAAAAAGCCATAAGGCTTGGTAGGTTGTTCTTATTAAAAACGTTTGAAGGGTATTTTATGGCAATCTCTATACTTTTAAGAAATTTACTGACTGTGGCACAAATTTTTAATTTCTGAGTAAAGATGCCTTTGCCCAATTTAAGTGTGCTCTGCCCTATACCCACAGTTTACTTTTGTGTTTAAATCAATCCATGAGGCAAAAATGGGTTCTTCTACTTCTTTTTTGAGGAAAACCCAATTAGGCAGATACTTTCAAAATCTTCCTATTTATAAATTACTTTAACGAATGTTGTGAATTTGGATAAAAATATCATAATCTTACTTTCACTGCGAACCCAGACTAAGTCTTGTCGAATGGAGACGATGCAAACATTTGTTAGTCTGTTTTTCATCTAACGATATTTCAAATATAGTGCATTTATTATTGGCACAAGGAAAATGAAAATTTGCGTTCACGTGTGTAAACGGCAAGATTTATGGTCTGAGCGTTAAGGTAGATGCACGTGAGTGTTCTTTGCAGCAAATGGTACGGTCCATACGTAGTACTGTGGGTTCTATTAGGAAGCATATTATTATTATTCGTCTTAGCATTGATAAAGGCGTTAATCCATGGACATACAAATATGATTCTGCATATATTTTCGCAAAATCTTTTTAAATCACCCCGCTTTTTCCCAAATCTAATTCCTATAAAAATCCATTTTTAAAAGCTTTAGTGCCTTACTACACTATATAACATTCGAGTTTGATTTATGAAACTACTTCGTAGCTGCACAACCCCTATGAATTGCGGTGAAGTGTCATGCCTATTGATAATGTCATTAAACTTTCCTTTTACA
>NW_020170619.1:0-48632 GCF_000524195.1 Echinococcus granulosus | reverse complement strand
ATTGATTGCACGAGAACCAAGATATGTGCTAATAGAAATAGTTACTTTTGTTTCGCTACCGTCTTTAAGGATGCACTTACACTTTCGCTGCTTATAGATCCGAATGCATCAGCTCTGGCATAATGCCTTTGGACATAGTGAATGAGGACGCTATTTTTGAGTGTGTGAGTGGGCTTGCATCCGTAAAAAGGAGAAATTATTGGTTGAGTTCGCCACCAATCAGATTGTGACCTTTTAGTGGGCAAATTCAAACGCCTTTGCGATTACATGCACGGACGCACTGTGAAAGCCCAATAGGAAATATGTAAGATTGCAGAAACGGCAAACATTCAGTTTTGACTCTGCCCTTCAAATTCACCTTCACCATGCTCGGCTAACCAGCACGATTGGCAGAGATATTGTAACCCGCCTAGGTGTTCTAATTTCCTTTCTCCTTGATAAAAAAATCAAATTGATGGTGAAAAGTTCTACACCAGGGTTCTATTTTATTAAAATAAAGCAGCTTAAAATTGCTGAGAGCTTTACTTTCTTAACAAGATGAAATTATAGTAGTGGTCTAACTGAAATGAACAGTCAAATGTGAACTATAGCGGTACTGACAGCATCAGATTCTTGAATCTCAAACTGATACAGTATGGATAGTTCATGAATTACTATGCTAATCATTAAGCTTTTTAAAAAATAGTTTTGGCAACATCTTGCAGGTTGATTAAGTGCTTTATTAATGGCAATGGCAGATAAAAGGCTAGGCATCTAACAAAGGCATTTAGTCCGTCATCCGAGCACAATGATGCACTACATGCATTTGAAATGATAAAGAAACTATCAACTTTCCTGTTTTGGTGATGTTTGATGATTAAAATTTTTATGCGTAAATTGTATTTAGCGCGTGGGAAAGTGGAATAGCAAGGATCAACGTTAGTGGCTTATTTGAAATTGCTTATAGGACATGCCTTACAACAGATGGTTATTTGTCAGTGAAAACAGCAAAGTTATACCTTAAAAGAAAGTGGGTGCTCTTTTTAAACTTCCATTATTTGTCTTTGAATTCCGTGGGCCAAGAGCATCTCAGTAATCAATTTCAACTTAGTTATGCAACCTGAAACGTGAAATTCAGTCGAGATTGATTAAATGCTTTACTCCTAGTCAGATATAATATGATACAGTTTGGCATTTTTTATTCTCCGCCATGGTATATTTAAACCGTTGTCTTCAATCCTAACCGTACATTTGATCTTTACTTTAACTAGGATTTGTAGGGGAAATGCAAATCCATTTTTTGCATTTTATACTCTTTCAGTTGAATGCTTGATTTTAATTAGCTTTATTTAACATTGCAAAGCGTAATATTCAATGCGCTTAGTTTTTATGCTGAATATACGCGTTTGGTTTTCCATGTTTATCAACAGTTTTAAAACTACATCTGCTTACGTAGATTCAAAAAATGACGTTTTCTGATAGTAAAATTATTCGTGATTTATGCAAGTGGATGGCATATTAATTGTTAGATGTCAGATGTACCATCGTTAGATAGTGCGCCCACGCAAAAAGAAGATGGTTTCATGTGTCGTTTTTATACTTATCGTTGGATTCCGTTATTTTGCAGTACAAACACAAGCAATAGCAAAAGAAATTTCTGCCCAAAATATCTCGTAAAATAAAATTTGTGCGTTTACTTATAAGAACGTGTTGATTACTCTTACGGAATACAGTGCTGCTGGATAAGTGGAATTTTGTGTCGTTAAGTATTTCGCTCCTCTGCAAATTGTCCGATTGGCGTGTCTTTAATCAGCAGAAATAGTCATCTTATAGGGTGAAAAAATAATAGTTTCTTGTACTTGTATTAATGCTAGACAAAATACTTGCCTTGCAATTATTTCTCATTTACTGAGAAAGTTGAACTTGAGGCACGCTCTTTTATAAACCAAATCAAAAAACCTGCAAATCACTGTGTGATCGAGGTGACTTTCTGCAAAGTTACAGTAGCGACATAGTTGCACACAGTCTACCAAACTGCTACGCAACATTACTGCAGAGTAACGCGGATGCGTTTGCATTTCATTGGCGGACAGCCTTGACTGCGCAATCCTCCACTCGTCTTCGTGAAAAAATTTGAGCCAATATTTTGAAAATTGGATATTAAAAAATGATGTAATTGTACAATAAGGTCCAGTTATTTCTGGATCATGAATAAAATTGTGCTCTATCTTATCAAGTCCACTCACCTACCTATAGGTGCATTTTTAAACACCATTATTTATAAATGGCAAAAGTAGTCACAATTTCTTCACTTCCTTCTCTATCGAATTCGCACTGTGAAACGCACTCTCTGTGTTTTACATAATCATTATAAATTGTTCCTATTTAAACAGTTAATTGCAAAGTGGGAATAAATTATTCCCTGTACAAATGCAATAAAACGTAGTAAAAGAAAATTAAATTACAACGGAATTGAGTTTTCTCCTCATTTTTGTGCATATCCATTTTAAATCTTTTTTCCAACCGAACATTACTGGAAGATAGATTAATAGCTCCGCAAATAATTTTCTCTTTCTAGGCGTTAAATTGCCTTAGACAAATGCATGCAATTTGTGCCAAAAATTGTTTTTTTAGCTACTGAAGTTGTCAGTGCTTTAAGATGGGGGTCTGCTAAATGAATTTTTACACGACATAATCAGATTTCAAGGTACTTTTGGTAGACGGTATAGAGCCATTAGAAATACCACGGTCTTCCTGGGACTATGTATGGTTGTACAAATTGTGCTTGTTTACTAAGAATAGAAATGTTATTATTAAAACAGTATGGGCTCATGAAGCGAATTATAAAAGTATCATTAAAAACACACCTTTGTACAAAATCGAAGTAAGAGTTTGCCTAGTTATTGGCCTATAGTTAGAGTATGTTGCCCATAGGCCAAGCACCTTGTTTAAATCGGGGTTTTGGCACTCGGTATTACAAAATTGTAAATGAAAATCTTTAAAGAAAAAAATTAGCTCCTTTTTTATGCCATGCATTTTAAAAACCATCTTCTTTACTTCCGAAATTTCAAAAGGTAATTTTTTAATGAACTTTTTATTCTATTAATCTCAGAAGTGTACTGTGTTTTGAAATCCACAGTTTTTATTGTTCATACTTACCGAGAATGTTTTAACTTCATTGGGTAAATAGCTTACGTAAGTTTAGTAAGTCCACATCAAATTACCCATACTACGACTACTTATTCCTTTGTTCTTGGAATAGTCGCTCATGTACAATTTGTAAAATGCTTGTAAATAGCATCCATTTGCTGTAAATCACATTCGTACCCAAATATTTTTATCTTTTATTCCTCCTCAGGAGATCACTGTAGCGTCCGCGACTCCCTGAAGACGAAAGAAGACACAATACTCGGGCAGAATATATATATATTCAGCGCAGAGAAGGTGTCTGGGCTATTGGCACGGCGCAAAAGGCCAGCCCACCCAGCGAGGTACAAGGGGGCTAATTCAAAGTTCAAAAGTGGCGCCTCACCAGAACCGAGGGATAAACCACTATCGTATTACATAGCCTCCCTCCTCTTTTGAGCGTCGTCCCCGGCGCTCCCGCAGGTCAACCTCCCGCGTCAGCCATTACAACGCAGTCGGTGCTGCAAAGAAACACCCACGAGCCGACCGTTCCAGTCACCAAATTAGTGCGCAACTGAGGGGATACTTGACCTCAACGTCACCAATCCCTCTTGGCGGCTTGACTGGATCTGGGGTTCCATCCGGTTCAGGGATTTGATTCAGGACGGGGAACTGCGTCGGCCATCATGCGTGTCCATAGATAGATGCAGGAACACTGGCCTAAAAGCAGATTTGAGTAAGGCAGTACAAGATTTAAAACAGGTCCATGGGGGACGGTAGAGAAACTCCGTAACGAAACTTCCAGATGGTTCACGGCTAGTGTCGCTTCAGTTGTTAATAGCTTTTCTGCAGAACACGGGACTGGGAGAGATGCCGAAGGTAGACGTCAACATCAACCCTTCTGTTAGGGGTTATCACCATTCTCCCATCCGTAGCATATGTACTTCTTCCGCCCCACTAAGGCTTATCACGCAGAAGTGGAAAATCAGGATACATGTCCTTTAAGACCGGGTTCGCTTTCCGCTGCCACCAATGTAGCGTCCGGGACCCCCTGAAGACGAGAGAAGACACAATACTCGGGCAGAATATACATATATTCAACGCAGAGAAGGTGTCTGGGCTATTGGCATGGCCTGAAAGGCCAGCCCACCCAGCGAGGTACAAGGGGGCTAATTCAAAGTACAAAAGTGGCGCCTCACCAGAACCGAGGGATAAACCACTATCGTATTACAGTTGTCATATTTGGCACAAGGCGATTGATGCTATGCGCAAATGCCATAAAGGTGCGTAAAATCCCAAATACCCAAAAGGGTCTTCCGTCCATATCCATGAGTAAGTTATTGCTTCCAAATACACTTTTCCAGAGGTTTAGTTTCAATTATTAGCGTTTAAATTCAATGCTCAGATACCTTGAAGTTGAATGAACTAAAACCCCAAAGGCACTGATTTTCGAAGCGTGTTTAACAACAGTGGTTAATGCCTAAGATAAATAAACTTTTCGTCCAATAATTTTGGTATAAATTAATTCAAATGTAATTTTTTAAAATCGTGAATAATTTATCGACAGAACCTCAATATACTAGCAAATATAGAATTTTCTGGTTTAATTCACCTAATAAATGCAAAATGTAACCATAAGTCTTAGATTATGCGTACATACAATTGAATCAGTAACTAAATAGAGTAGCGACTTATTTATATGTTGAATGATTTAAGGGCCTTAGGCATATACTTCCTAACCCTTTTTACGGTCTTTCAATGTAAGTAGGAAATTTAAGCAAAGCGTGGAAAGTTTACAATACGGTCAAACAGCTTGGCATAGTTGATCCGTGAGCCATTCCGTAAGGACCGAAATTCGATTGCTAAACAAATGTCTGGCAAAATATCGTCAGTGATTTCATCCTCAAATGGGAGTGCTTCTTACCACACTGATTATAAAGCCGACCGACTTCGTGAACACGCGGTGCCCTTAGAGATACGCTGATTTGGAACGTAAAAACACCATTGTACTTTTAGCAGATTCGGGTTTTAATACTTTCAAGTTATATGCAAAACGATTGTGTTTATCTGCATTTAAAATGTACTAAGAATTGATCCGTACCAATGTGGGCAAAACTGCGCCTTTGATTTCATGGATAAAAGGAGGTATCTTAGTCCAGTCAATCTTTCAAAAGAGTATTCTCTTGTAACTTGGTAAACTCTCTGTGGAAGGCGGTCTGGAAGTCGGAATTAAATTGTTTCTACCTATATGGAAACCTTTCACAGAAGCACACATTTCGTTTAAAGGTGTAACTCGCTCAACAATTTATAGAATGCACACTAATGTAAGCAACTATCTTCAATCATATTCGTTTTTGAGTGTGCAGATCGTATTCCATGAAGGTGTAAATCATTAACTTTGGTGGAAATATTTAACTCAAAGATTTTTCTTTATTTAAGAAAAAACGCACAATTTCTCATAATTTCAATAAGCTAACCGACACGGTAGCGCACATTTCACTGATAGAGGAAAGCGTACTACATTTTGCCATTCAACTTGAACTTATTTTAGTGGAAACACGGGACGACTATCATTGAAACTGCAAAAGGGTGATTTAATATCTTTGTATAGTTTAATTATGGGGTGCAGAGAGACTGGTAGTTTATAAAAGTGCTGGGAAACAGTGTTGCAAGATGAAAGTACAGATTGTGAGGAATAAAGACCCGCGTATTTAACCGTAACTGAAAGCAAATATCACATTGCTACATATTTCCTATTCATTATGATCGTCACGTCCCGCGCTACTTTCTCCTTCTGATTTTAACCATCGACCTCCTCATAAACCACAATTAACCGCAAGCCAGAATCGAAGATAATGACTTCACATTAAAGGGAGAATGCTACTTATTACTAGTAATGCATGGTGTAGATCTAAATGGAATTTAGGAATGATGCAACTTCAGGGCAAAGTGTATCAAAAGTAAACCTATTTGGAAAGAGGAAGCACACAATTAGCGTGTTTTCCATCTAACAGCCTATATAATAGTCACTTTCCGTAATTATTTTTGGTATAATTTAATCTGCTTTATTTGGGGACCTGTAGTAAGTCTTTCTTTGGAGTCGACTGAGATCTGTTAAAATTTCCTTGCTCTCTATCAGTAGTCATTGCATAGAACTTGAAATTGTGCATGTGCCAGAAGCAGAGGCCATCTTTTGGTGATTTTAGCTAATCAAATTTGAAAATGTTATTCTGCTATGACGTTCAGATTTGGGAATTAATTAATTCAGGTTCGGCTATTATTGGCACTAATACAGCGCCCTCTGTCCTTCCCAAAGTAAAAATAAGTCCTACCTAAATTAAAAAATGCAAAGAACCACTGGGAGGCTAAAAGCATGGTCAGAAACCTATGTCGCAAGGCGAAAGTGGAGATTGCGGAGACTGAAGAGCTCGTGTAGTCAAATTCAGCCCAAAAGTTTATACCTTACCAAAACACTACTAGATCAGGAAATATGTTGTAGGTAGGGACGCTCTTCATAAGTTTATCAATTTCTAAAAGTTACTCTTGTGTAGCGTCCCGAGACTTCCCTGAAGACGAACGAAGACATAATACTCGGGCAGAACATATATATTCAGCACAGAGAAGGTATTAGAGCTACTGGCATGGCCCGAAGGCCAGCACACTCGGCGTGGTACAAAGGCTAAATCAAAAGAGGCTCCTCGCCAGTGCAGAGGGATAAAATACCATCGTCTTACACTTATGGTAAATGGAAAGCGTGAATAAATATCAAACTGATATTCATACATCTGAGTGTATAAACTCTACTTTAAGGAGATGGGGGTCTAAAAATGCCTTGATATAAAAAAAAGATGCGCCTTAAATAGAAAATCTATACAATAATACCCCTTACAAAACCTACTCTATTTGATTTTCTTTTTAAACATAGGAAAATAATGGAAAGACACATCCCAAAAGACCGATGATGCGATAAAAATCACGAACAAATGATTACATAAAGATCTTGGTTTGTGGACTGTGCGGTTCGCACGCACAGTCTGGCGAAGCTAAATCCCTACTGAGTTGTAACGCTTATTGTTTATGTAACTCAACGTTTTGGTTAAGCGGGTGGTTAAGGCTCAGCGATTATCCGTCCACTTGGCGGCATAGCTTGTAGGCCATGCCATTAGCCCCTTAGCCCTTCGGACTTCTTTCAACCTTAGGTAGGACTAGGGGGAGTACACCGCCACAGAGTTGATGGATAAGCATCATTCAAATGAGCATATGGTGAACGAAGAATGGATGAAATATGAACTCTCTGAAGCTAATCAGTGTTTTGTAAAAAATGACTGCGCTAGACAGTTACTCCCATAAATTGTGATTACATAGGAAATGCACCCGATGTTGGGGTGCCGAATAGTGTTGGAAATTAAAAGACGGTGAGTCCTAATGATACCGTTCATAATGGGAGCGCAACTTCGAATTCGTCAAGGTCAACAAACCGCATTACCAACGCTTGATTTATGCCAAAAAACAGTGTGTAACTCTTATTCTTGGAGGATTTCAGAGGATATACTGCGATATTAGGACCTATACAGAAGAGTGGCCGAAGAGAATTAATTAAATTGCCATCAAAATTTTTTTAGAATAATTTATATAAGCTTTATATTACACCTGCTAACAGCATTTCCCAGTCTGTACATTTCCATTCGTATCTAATTACAAATGTTTGTTCGTTAAATCCCTGGCATGTCGGGACTTCAAGGCGGGCTCAGGGTGCTACATTCTCACCTGCGCGCCATATACATGTGATAAAATAGCAGGAGCTTATCGCTTGTCAAAATAAAACTATTTATTTTGATCTTAAAATTAAAAAAAATTAGGCAAAGAGTAGAGATTGGAGATAAAGTCTTAGTCGATTGTTTTAACTATCTAGTAGCTTAGGGGTATTTTCGACGTGTCTTCGCAAGGTCCACTTTAGTTGCCACTGCAGCGTTCCTGTCTGTAACTAATGGGATTAGCTTAATTCATAAATTGTAACAATTGAAATTAATTTTGTTTGCATAGAATCCTAGTGTGTAGTTGATGAGACGACCATTGGACAGTTTATATGTATACTTTGATGGCATAGGACTGTTGTTCCCAAAGATTTTTCTGGTATTTCATGGCCTTATGGTATTTCCTAATCCATTAGTCTAATGGTTCCGATTTGTATGAGTTTTATGATACCACTGACGTGGCAATTTATCGTTATCGCGGTACTTTTGGCACCAAAATCTGGGTAATGGTGACTTCTCGTGTCTTAGTCTATTTTATTGAAATCCGACCATTTATCCTTAAGTTTTGCGCTTTAGAAATGGAGAACAATCCTACGTTTCCATCGTATACTCCTACACCAATCTGGCTTTTGGACGAATCCAGGGAAAGGGACTCGGGATTAGTTTATAACCCAACTCCCATTAATGAACTCGATCGATATGCTCCGACCAATTTTTCTGTAGCCTACGCACCGGCCCCTTCAACTTTAGTTACTCCGGAGGCCCCAACCTACTCTCCTGTTGTACCGACTAGAACTTATGAAAGCGTTTCCAGTAAAATTTTTGGGTATTCCCCTTCCAAATTTGCGTTGAAAAACGAGCATCTTGATCCTGAATGCCCATCCATGCATTCATATAAAGCCGAAAAGTCTCCGACAGTTGAAGTTCTGACTGCTGCTGCTACTGAAAAACGCAAGAAATTCTCTCTCTTTACTCCGATTTGTATGACAAACCCGAAGAACCGCTACCATCATCAGTTCATCGATCATCTTTACCAAGGTCTTCACCAGTGGGTGTTTTATTTATATTTATTGTGACCACTCAATTTAGTCTTTGCATGTAAAGTCCATCCTAGAACCGTCTAGAAACCTACCCCAATCTCGACCTAAACAGCCACTGCGACCAAGCAACAAAATTCCGATGCCCATTCGTAAGCGTTATCTCGATCAGTTCATTGAAGCCTGCATAAGAATATGTGCTTCTGCACCAGAAGCATATGCCATGGTAACAGTAACGTTTTGGATTTTCCTTTCAAAGAATACCTAATCCTCCCATCACGTTTCTGTTTCGAAGGCCCTACGCGAAGAGCAAGCGTGCCATGATAAGGCGCAGAATCGCCATGTGTATCTTCATTCGGTCATTAATTGTCTTAAAATTTTCAATTCCCAGCCAGCTTACGAAACCAAACTGGCGCCATTGCCTACAAAAAATAGTGCAAAGCCAATGATAGCTAAGAAGGCTGATTCGTCGAGTAAGGACCTCGATGAAATGGTCAAAGGTAAGATAAAACTAGGATGTGCGCGAACTTAGAGTTTTCACTTGATTTTATGTTAGAATCGTTAATTCAAAGGTTTTTATTTGAATGGTTCCAAGTTTGTTGGTCATGAAAGTTGGATGGCAAGAAATGATTAGTGCATCCTTCATGGTTTGTATTCAATAAATATAGGTGCTTTTGGACCCAATTAAAAGTATTGTTGTGGTGATTTTCATGCCGCCTCATTGCAACACCCATTTTATGTAGTGAAATGCCTTATTAGTCACGAACATCTTTAATCGACAGGTCCAGTATTTTACAAGGAGTTAAAGCCATTTCTCCTGACTGAGGAGGAGCTCATTCATAACAAGTTTCCACGACCTGATAAGTCGGAAGGGGCTCCTCGCGGAAAAGCGGTTATTGCTGTTCCTGACGAGAAGAAAAACGCTGTGGAATTATATACGAGTGCGCCAGCTAAGCAATTCATTTGTCTTTTATTATTTTTTATGTCATCTTCCTAATTTTGCTTTGTTAATGACTTTCAGGCCATCGCTTCAACTAATTTTTACACTTTTTTAGCTAATAAGCGCTTTTGTTGCCGATGTGGCAAAGCCTATGAAGTTGATAAATTTGGAATGCCAACTGTGAAAACCGAGTGTGTCTATCATTGGGGCAAACCAGTACGGCGAAGGAGTGAGTTATTTTTCACCCATTATTGATCATATTTTAACGATTTTAGTAGTGCTTGTTAAATAAGAGCTATTATTGTTGTAATGGTAACTCAGCCTTATGCTTTTTTCGGTTTGGAAGCAAAAAGGAATGGCATAAAAAACACCTTTTTGTAGAATAACGTGGCTATTTTATTCCCTTCCATCGTTGCCTGAAATTTGTCGAATGATGGTGGAGACGTAGAACACAGGGAGACTGAGGGGTTAGAGGTGTGGATGGGAAGCCATGACACCAAGACGTCGGTAAAGGCCACAGTAATTCAGCATCTCGTGTGGTTGTGTGCAATTGAAAAATATCGTTCTAATAAAGCTATTTGTCTTTTCAGTGCCCGGTTCAGGCTTCGATTTGCACTACACCTGCTGCCAAGCTGAAAGTGGGCAAGAGGGTTGCCAGGTTGCTCCTAAGGGTCACGTGACCGACACAAATAGGTGGTGTGACCTGGAGGGGTACCTAACAACTCTTCCCCCGGCTTTGGACAATTCGACTGACGAACCGCGGGTCAATGTCTACTCCCTCGACTGCGAAATGGTCTATACCACTGGGGGTTGGTAGTGCTATTGCCGTCTCACCACATGTCAAGATAATGGTTTGGGCATTTTGCTTAACTTAACAACTTATTTTATAGCACAGAGCCACAGGTGTTCTAAAACTGTTACCCAATTTTTCGAAATTAATAAAGTCGGTTGAATTAGTTGCCCAATATTACTATCAAATTTAAGGCTATTCATGTAATCATCACTTCATCAAGTCAGTCCGGAATAGAAATATGCCAGTGTTTGCGTGCTAAATTCCCCCCCCCCTCCCCAATAGTTTTTCCAGGACTTTACCTTCGGTTTAAAGGTGCACTTCTATTAAAATTATTATTTCACATTAAACATCCATTTTTGACGAGTACAAAGATCGGTTTGTGGCATTTCATGAATTCCGGGTAATTAATGACTGTATCGACATCTGTTGCATTCAGGAAAACTCAAAATTATTTAAGCTGTATGCTTTTGTGAATCGTGATGTCATTTTGTTCAAAAGATCTTCGTCTGCAAGTAAGGTTTCATTTAAACGTACTCATTAAGCTTTGACACCCGAGTTTTCCCTCTAGAACTTATGAACTTGAGCTTATATGAAGCCTCACTTAGTTTACGGCGGGGTTGATTAGCCGTTAATTAAAATGGCATAAATGGAGTACCGTCCCACTGATATGGTGGCTTGAACGGCCAAAGACTGGGGGACATTGTAGTTAAATTGCAATTGAAGATAGTTTCATAACAATACGTAATCAAAGTACAGTGACAGCACCGTCCAAAATAACCTGACCTTCCACCCGCTTATTCAATTACATATGACACTGGTGGTTGGCTCCAGCCTATTCATTGTGCGGTCCTTTTAGCTGTGAATTGGCCCGCGTCACAGTGATTGATACAAATCTGAATGTGGTTGTGGACAGGGTCATTCGACCTCTAAATCCCATCATCGACGCAAATACGCGCTTCTCGGGCCTCTCAATCGAACAGTTAGAGACCTCGCAGTTGCAAATCACCGATGTGCAGATGGAGCTTTTGCAACTTTGGGACGAGGATACTATCCTCATCGGTCATAGTTTGGAAAGTGATCTCACTGCCCTTAAGGTGGGCACCTAATTTGCATTATGGTTTGAATTCTATGCGCTGAACCAGCTACCTGTAGAATGTTTTGTAAAGCCCGGGAATTCTTTTTTGCCAAATCCTACTTAGTAGAAACCTGGTTTTTCCACTATTATTAGGGTTAAACCTTTGTTCAAATTTATTATTAGGATTGAGTGGCTGTTTGGGAGTTTATGCGCCCAGAGTGCTAGCATACTTACGAATACGCATTATTATTATCTCTTCCTATGCATAGGTTGAATTCAGTGCGTGAAACATGTTTGGTTTTTACTTCATTGCTGAATCACAGCAATACATTGTAAGCGGAGGATTTTATACTGGTTAGGGAAGTTGAAAAACGTGGGGTCAAAATATCACTTTTCACATACTTTCCACTCATGGACAAGGCTATCATCAAGGCTGGTTCAATATCATTCATGAATCTTCGCTGCGCCTATCTTATCGTGGTTGCACTACTCGAGCCTGGCTAACCAAACTCTCTTTTTACATAGTTCTAGCAGATTGAAAGTTTGGGAATTTTCATCTGGTTCCTTTGCTTGTAAATTTATCTTAACTTGTAATTATAAGGATTCCAGCATACCTTATAAAACTTTGCTTGCCAGTTCATTCACAGCAAAGTCGTCGACACCTCAATCGCTTTTCCCCACAGGAGAGGGTTACCCTACAAACGGGCTCTCCGAACGATTGTCAGCGAATATTTGGAGCAGCTCATCCAAAATGATGGTTAGTTGATCTTTCTTCTCTTCCTCATACGGATAACATTTTAGTGTCTCTTTCTCTTTGGTGGTGGTATTTACTGGCTAGTGGAAAATGGAGCTTATTTGGCATTTAATTCCTTTCATTATCCATTTTTAAGAGTGATCAATGCCTGCTCTTGTTTAAGAATCATGGACAGACCTGAAAAGTGTGTTATCGTCTTTCTTAAAAATTATCGCTTAGTCTGAAACTACGAGTAGCCTTTCTGCTGTCCTTTGAATTTCCTGAAGGTGGTTTTAATTGGTGGAATAACGTGTTATGGGGCAGTCAGATAGACTCTTGAGATTTTTCTGATAAAAGTGAATGACTGCAGAAAATTCACAGGATATCTCATTCTTTGAGATAACTACCATTAGCATCTATAATCTTTTTGTAAGGAGCCACAAGAATTTCAATAGCGGAGCTTAGTTCCCCCTAATTATTAAAGAACAGGAGATCTTCATGAACGGAATGAATCCACGAACTATTCATGGACAGAATCGAATCATCTAATCCAAACCATTTCTGGGCAGTACGTTCGATACCTCATGCAGCAACCTGTTTAAATTCTTTACAAGAAATTTGACACGAAGCTAGTTTTTGTAATTATGGAATCGATTTGAACAAATTTTGTAAAGTCAACAAGCTCGGGTCACATTCAGCAAGTTCATTTAACTGGCATTTGATGATATGACGGAAGGCTCAAAATAGTTAAGTAGAGCAACATTTCGGTAATCTGACGCACCTCCGTGACTTATAAGCAATTGCAATCACAATTCACTTTGGTGAGCTATAAAGAAAATTACACGATTATATTTGATTGCCTGATTCATTGAATCCTTGTATGGCGTGTACTCCCTTCAAAAGGTCGATTTTTCCTGATTTCTTTTTGCAGAGGCTGGCCACGACAGCAAGGAAGATGCAGTTGCTTGCATGCGATTGATGCAAAAGAAGGTGAAGGAGTGCTTGCAGAAGAGGGTGCGCAGACCCTCACATTAGCAGTCGTCTCTTCCTCCGTGACCTCATGTATATGCACTCTTTTATGAACTGTTATTAAAGTGCTCGACTGTGTTCTAACGAATATTTGAGTTAGAAGTTGAGAGAGACCATTAGAATTTAAAATTTTTGATTCTTTGGTCTTGTTTTTGGCAAAATGGCATATCTGTAATGACCTCTCATTAGTTGTTGAAGTTACTCGACGAACGTTGCTACTTGCTCAAATCGGTGGATGCCATTGCAGGTATTCCTGATTCATCCTTGCTGCTTTATTGCGGTTATGGCGAGGGAAGTCGTGTACCCGAATATATACTCATGAAATAGAGACAAAGCGAATCGTTCCTTCGGTGGTTTTAGAATAAAGAGCATGCGCTGGTTAGGTTTTCTACGGGGGCGCTTGTGCTTCTGATATCTGACACACCAAGGGTATCCCAACAGTGGTTCAGCATTAATTGTACGGCTTTAGTAATCGTTACTACGTTCCCAATTTCGTTGGCGCCTCTTGCCTAGCTCCAACGATCAAGAAGCTTTTGACCGTTATGTGGAATCTTACCTGACACGTAGTTTTTCCATTGACAAAAACCTCGCCTTGTTTTAGCATAAGATTGGTAAAACTAATGGAGTTGTTGTTATCTTGAAAAAAGAAACATTCCAATTAACAGTTGCCTTAGGAGGAGTTTAATCACTTTTTCCAAGAAGCTGAACATGTTCTATTGTTGCCAATGTTTTCTTGACAGCACTAGGAGCGTTTTCCATTTGGTAGGAAAAAAAACAAAATATCATATTTATTTGTCGAATCATTTACACACCATAACATGGGTTTGCAATCTTCAGGAAAACATGCAATCAAATGCCTACACGACATAGGTGTGCATAATGAATAGCTAGAATTAGCTGGAATGGGAGAGTGCGACCGTTTGAACTCGTCAATACTAAAACGCGGCAAGAAACTCCAGAAGTGCGGTGTAACAGAAGGCATATTGACTTTCATCCTCAATCATATGACTCCGCTGTGATCGCAGAAGTCGTGTCGTCAGTAAAAGGTCTACCATACCCTCACATCGCATTCTTTCCAGGAGAATGCTTAGTGCAACAAATATACCTGTACGACCAGCACCGGCGCTAGAACACGGAGTCAACTCAATCAGGTCTCCATTAGGTATATCTCCGTTAATTACCCCGAAACTCGCTTACCTGCAATGTACGATGATGGGACCATCTTGGCCAAATTGCACTTGTGTTTTGTGAACCTGCGAGATTAGTTCAATGAGAGTTTCAGAAGCTCTTGAAATAGCAACTCCATTGTCTGGCCAATCAGAGAATTGGAACTGACGCAGCGTCCGTGATTGGCCTTCTTGTATGTTAGTAACGCAAAATTCACGGAGAACGAAACTAGGCATGTTATACTCTACCATAGGTTCCACAAGAAACTGTTCATAGCGTTGTGAGCGCTCAGAAGGCCAATATTGAAAGCACTGCTCCTTTCCATTCTCAACCGTCTGGCTTAACATCACGATGATAGGCGAGTTGTGCTCCCACACCATGCGCCAGAAGTCCTTGGTCGTGCTAGCCAATGGGGCCTGTGTTGCAATGTAGGCTCGCTCGTGCCAATAACCATCAACAAAGCTGGCGTTAATGTAGTCAGCGCCTTCCACTCCACGCACTGTGGAGAGAACAACCCGATTGTACTCATATGGAAGGACTGAATCTAGTCGATTTTTATTGCGATTCTCGGGCAAAAGTGCGCTGGTGCACTGGGAGGACACCTGAAGGTTTATCGACACTCGCTGAAAGAGATAAAATATAATCGTATTTTAATCTAGCATTCTTGTGTCAGAAAGGATTTAAGGAATTTTTACTTTTGCAGTCATCTAAAATTTCGGTTGATTCTTGAAAGTATAATGGGAAGTCAATACATTAGACTAACGTGATCGTAAGAATGCGCTTGCGTAACCATCATTCCTTTACTAAAAATTAAACGAATTAGAGAGGTCAAATGCATAATCTTATTTTCGTTTGTGTTCAAAATATAATAGAAGAAAAATTAATGCTTCTCGAAGATTGGATTTCGCAACGGTCTATATTTTAAAAAAATAGAAGGTCCGATGTTCTAGCTCACCGAGACAAAATGAATGTACTTTTTCCAAATAATCAGACTAAAACTATTGTGCTTTTGTTTATTTATTAATTACTTTTTACCAACGCCACAGGTTCTTACTGTGTCTATTTACTCTATAACAGTTAATCATTTTCAAAGTAAATTAAAATGAGAAAAATATTACCAGTTAATTTCAAGGAGCTCAAAAGATTTTTTTGGAAAAATCTGGGAGAAAAATGAACCAAAAATACGCGATACTGTGGTAGAATGGTCACTCATCAAACAAAATTGTTACCCCTAAGTAATTTTTAAACGTCGTCTGTGGATTGCTTGTGTGGAAGCCCCAAAACTCATCAAAATGAACTGGTTTTGTCTCATGTTTCGTAACCTGATCTTAGCAAATCTAACACAGCCCCAAAATGAACTATTTGCTCTTAACAACCTGATTTTGGCAAAAATAATTCAAAGAGCAGAAGTGATCCGGTTTTAAGGGGTGATCATAACTTCTAGATGTATTCACTCCTAATTTATGTTTGCTCGAAAACTTGCTGTTTTTCTTGCTTTTGTCTGATTAATTGCAGAGGCTTGTTAAAATAAGTTTTGAAGAACCTAAACTTAAAATGTCTAATGGATTACTTTGATTATTTTGCACTCTAACCACTTGGTTATATTGCCTTGGGAAAGAAATGACGTGCCATATTTCAACTCTTATAGTAAACTTTGCAAAATCATTTGCTTGATAAAACGTATAGGATTAAAATGAGTGCAAAATACCTTTTGGAATATAAGTGAGTAAAATTTGGCAGATAGGGATTGTATCCACATTATGGCATTATAAAATGAGCAATGTTTGATTGCGGGAGTTTAGTAAAATTATTCAATTTATTTTCAGCAAAAAAACGACAGAATCCACTTGATTAATAGTACGAAATCCTTTTTATCATCTGCTAAGACATGTAGATCATTGCATAAAATTAATCAAATTTAAAAGTTCATCGGGAAACCATCCATCTGCGAAATTTGTATAGACCGGTCTAATTTGTCAAATGACTTCCCTTGACACAAACATTCTAAGTTAGCGTGAATCCACTGATCACACTGTTCCGTAGAAATGGTGCCTTGTTTGACGACAAAGAATCTTCGCAACCTTAACGCCTTAAATTCCAAAACAAATTGCTCTTCTAAATAGTTTTGTAACTGTGGGGCGTAGTCCTTCAAGGAAATTATCCTCTAGTGTCTCAAGCACCAGCAATCACGGTCAGCCGCTTACTCGGGACACATGAAGCAGCAGTGACAATTATCAAGAGGCGTATAAGCAATTTTCACGGAGAAGATCTGGGACCTGCACTAGATTGAGATAACATTGTGCTAGAATATTGAATCTCTTGACTAAAGTCTCGGGTCTTATGTTCATATTTATAAAGAAACTTCAAATCTTACAAATGTATGAGTGAAATCGAATTTCCAAGCAAACACGACCGCATAAAATGCTCAGGTTTGCCTGATGAAGCATGGAGTACGTGCTTCAAATTGCTTTTAATAAGCGTTTATTCAATGATCTGATGCTTATTTAAGTTTACGGCTGACATCGCTAGTTTTCTAATCTTCGAGGCTTGTACTTCCATCCAGAGATTGTCTTTCAGCCGCGCCTAGAGCCATCTAGTACTTCTATACACCAACGATAAACAACTTCTGTATCGGTGTGTCCTATCTTGACATTCGAGGAAAATTTGGACACAGCAGTATTATTGTAAATTTAGGCGTTTTACTAGTGAGGATCAGCTATAAAATTACACTAAAGGACTCTGTTAAGCCTAAAATAGGCGGAAAATCATAATTGAACTGCAATTTTCTACAGGCTAATTTATCTCTCTCTGAAAATAACTGGAATATATATGTTATTGTCATAATAGCTCCTTAAAAATACCGCACAAATTATGTAAGTATTAAGATGATTTTGTGTTGACATAAATAGAGAGCTAACCTGTCTATAATTTTACAATTCATGTTCAATAGAGGTTACTTAGGCGTCAGTATAATTTTGGACCCAACACGTGTTTTTAACAAAATAGTATAATAAAATTACCTCTAAAATCATCCACAACTTTAAACAAGATACCCACTAATGCAACAGATGAATGAGCTTACACCGTTTTATGTCACTGAAGCACATGATATGTGTTGGAGGAGGAGGAGGAGGAGGATCCAGTAAAATAAAATTAAATCTACTTATATATCATGGACAGCCAGTAAAGTTGTACAGTACCTTACAGTAGGAAGCAAACAGTTCGCATACATCAACTGTGCAAAATATGTCAAGCTCCCGATTAAGTCATTTATTTGCCTTTAACAGTTTCTTCGCAAGATAAATAGTGTTTAATTAACAATATATTTGTGAAATAATGATGCAAAAAACAGTGATGCAATATCTGAAAGAGGGGACAAATGTGTCGACGGTTAAATAGCTCCAATCGCAACTTTGGGTTTCTAATCAACTCGGCATATTTCATAATCAGAGAAGACTGTTATTGAATGTATGGACACAATAATTTTCACTTTTCAAGTCCTATAAACTCTAAACCCGAATTTTAAACATTAATTCGACGAAAATCAAATGATTGAAAATGAGTCAGCGGGAGAAGAATTAAAGGTCCATCAACAATAAGTTAAAGCACACTCACTTAATTCAACGATGAAATAATAAATAAATTGTTGATGCAGAATTACCTCAACACTTTTTAATTAGGACTGGTGGTAGACTAAGGAATATAGATTATCTAAATTTAACAAGTGAGCGATCCTGTTTAATAGAAAGATAGATAAAACATAATTTGGCCCAACCTGAAATTCCAGTTCTAGGGTACTCATACTGGTGGGGAAGTTGACTTTCAAAGCCCCTCTGTTGGCGTGGTCCTCAAGGTACATGCTGAGCATCGAAGTGGGTGCAGTTTGACGCAACTTCATGACATAATTGTAAAGGTTGTGTGCGGTCACCTCGCTGCCTGTCAGCTGCACTGCCTCGACCATGACCTCGTAGAGGAAGGCGTACTGTTGCTCCGTTTGCACCATGAAGTTGCGTCGGGCACGCATTCGGCTTACGGCACCAAATATGTCCACTGTGTTTTCTGCTCTGATGCGATCTAGCTGCGAGTCTATGACTATGAAGGCGCCTTTAACATGGCAAAATACAAAAAAGAAGTTTTGTGTGCAATTTGCGTCGATTGCAGCACAGCCTAAGTGCTAATTGGCCTAAATTAATTGAATGCCATAACTTAGCTCAGCTTTAAGAATTTTCAGCAAAATGCACTTGTCTTAAGGACATCACCGAGTCGTGCAGTAAGGACAAACACCATGAGTGAATAGTCTGCTAAGGCAGTTAATAAGCTGTCACAAACCAAATGAATGAAAGATCCGCTTCATTGTCATTCTACGTGTCTTCACATCAAAAGCTTTAGTTTAAGTAAATACAAAGGACAAATTGCAAGCTAATTTTAATCACTCTTTTTGAGAAAGGGATATCTAAAGGGGTAGATAAACAGTGCAACCAATGAGTTGCTTTATTTTGCGTTTCTTCATCGCGCATTTTAGCTACTCACATAAATCCATACGCCAAGAAATAATTTGCTTCTTGCTTGGTTGAATCGGATGCTAAGAAAGAATGGAAGTCAGTTTTACGGATTTATCACTAAAAGATGGGCCTGCAAATGTAGTCGACACATTATCACAAAAAAAAATAACTTTAACAAAAATGATTAAGCCCTAAAACAAAAGGAATACTCCAAAATTACAGTAGAATTTTTACTCCACTTAAAAGTACAAAAAATTTGTGCTTACACATTTAAGAAGGCTTAAATAAAAATAAAGTTATCAAAACTTGGAATGGCTAGAAATTTCACATAAATTGATGCAGCCCTCAACCACCATTCACCCCCTGGGTTTAAACACATCACATGCAGTTGTCCAGTGAAATTGTTTACGAAAGTAAATTATGCCTTCAACTTCGTTACGAGGGCCTTTATTGACTTCATTCAATTTCCTCACATTTATAAATGCGTACTTGTGTTATTAATCAGTCTGTTGTTACGGATAGATTCAAGGTACAGTAATGGTATGATTTAGATAAATACCGAAAATAATATTTTTAAATTTTTTTAAGTGTAGGTTTTTCGAAAGAAGTTTTATTTCGGAAAATGACAAAATCAAGTGGTTTAATTAGGTTTAACCAATTGTGACAAATATACTAAGTATTAAGCACGAAAAGACCACTCCTGCCTCAAAAATTAGATTATTTATTCATATTGCATATACATAGCTTATATGTGCATTAAATGAGTTGCCTTTGATAAGTAGACATACTTTTTTGGTAAAAAAGTCCATTATACGCCATCAAAATCTTAAGCATACGAAACCAAATACCAACATGGAGGAGTAGTGCAGGACCATAGACTGAGTTGAAGGAAAACTTGACTGAAGACACACCTGTTCTTCCAACCCCAGCAGAACAATGGACGACTGTGGGTCCTAGGCGGACAGAGGCAGAGTTCGTAACTAAATGTGGAAGAATACCATCCTTTTGTCCTCTGTGAACTTGTTTTTTCAAAGCATTGCGTGCCTGACTGACTTGACGAATGAAGAGGAGAAGGGGTTGTGGCTGCTCGGGAGCCCCACAATCAGGCCATGCAGTAAATTGGAAATGTTTAATTTGGCGCAATTCTGACAGTGGCTGAAGATTAACTGTATCATCTGTGTAGTTGTTATGAGGGTTCTGTGAAGTAGTCTTGTCACTGGCAGAAGTTCGAGCCATCTTCTGAAGGCTAAACGTGCGGATGGTATAATAGGCGTAGTCCGTTGCATCAAGAAGAGTAACTGCAAAGGCAGCAAAGTCGATTGAAGGCGATCTCGGCTCGTTTTCGAGGTAAATTTGATAGATCTCGGTGCCACGTGAAGGCCAGTATTGGTCACATTTGAGACGCGAACGCTCCTCCAATTTTGTCATCATAACAATCACTCTTGAGTTCTGCTCCCATACCATACGCCAGAAATCACCAAACGTTTCAGGCAGTGGTCCCTAAAACAAGGTGAGAAAAGATACTTTGGAAACACCTTTAATCAAGACTCGCAATTCTGCTAGAGAACTCCACAAAACTGTGTCTATGAACTTGCCCTCGGAGATATTTGGTTTCAATTTTACATTTAAGAATTCTTCAGGTCCAAGTGTGTATTATTAAGGTTTAGCTTTCTATAACCCCATTGACTAAATTTGGTTCCTTAAACATACAGGTTTAATTCTTTTAGTCATTTCGTCTACCACAAGAAAGACAGTTTAATCCTACTATAATTACTTTAGATTCTCGGCAT
Source organism: Echinococcus granulosus (assembly GCF_000524195.1). Classification (NCBI taxonomy): domain Eukaryota; kingdom Metazoa; phylum Platyhelminthes; class Cestoda; order Cyclophyllidea; family Taeniidae; genus Echinococcus; species Echinococcus granulosus. The sequence goes on along the minus strand of NW_020170619.1, from coordinate 27,707 downwards.
CTTAAAAGTGTTTTAATACAAAGACCAAACTCTTATGCATTAAAAGAAATACCTGTGACTAGTTTACAGATTAACTATTACTCGCAGAACCTACATAATAATCAAAATGAAAAACAAAATTAAGAACGTATTACCTGTCTTTTGGCCATTCAGACTCTCACAGGCTATTTTTGCTAACGTGTCTTGTAAAAAAAATGAATAATAATATAATTGATCCTAAAAGTGGTAACAATTCTGAATAAAATACTAAAATAATACAGCCCAAAATCCTAAAAGAATAGAAATGCTCATGTAATTTAGCATTTAGATGGAAAGATGGGTTGCAACCAATGTGATATAGATTAGCTGATTTTTTGGTATAAGCAAAGGAGGTTTCAACACAACGGTAGCAAATTTCCTGGTCTTAATACTATGATTCGAACGTAAAATACAGCTAACAGCTCATCTGCAACACAGTAGAAAAATGAAAGAGTTTCATCCATTTCGAAACATAGCTCAGTAATGGCAAAACCGATACGTCTTTCTACTTGACTTTGAAAGAAAACCATCCACTTGAAGATAATTCTTACTTGTGTGGCAATATAGGCATTTGGTCGTTGATAACCATCCAAGTAGTTGGCGTTGATGTAATCTGAGCACGGCACTCCAGGAAGTTGGCTTAAAATTACGCGACTATGGTCATAGGCAATGACGTTCGCGTACCGATTTTTGGCCTTATTCAACTCCATGTTGGCATGCTGCCATGTAAAGCCACTGCCTGAATCAATTGCTTCATATTCCTTATAGAGACCATTGTTGTCGAAGGACTTAAGGTTAGCCACATGAACAGCAAGATGATTGAGAGAGATAGGTGATTGGTTAGGGAGGGTTTGACCCAGCATAAACTGTGGCGTCTGTTGAAGTGGCGTTCCTGGCGCCGAAAGCGCCTGAGTAGGGGGTCCATGTTCGAGTACCTCTGAGGTTTGCGGCGGTGGCGATGCACGAACACCGGGTGAATGCGAAGAGTTAACTAGAGCATAAAGGTGTGATATTCGAAATACATAGGAGGGCATATTCGCTTGAAATCAATGCTTTCCTTTACGCGAATTGACAGTTTCTTACAAACGTAAAATATTGCCACCAATGCTATTACATCAAAAATAAAATTGTTGTTAACCGCATATTTACGTATGCTAATTTCATCGTCGTGTAAACATCTCATTTAAACCCCAACTTAATTGTTAACAGCTTTCTTAATTCCAAATAGTGTAATAATTAAATTCATATCCATTGATCAGCAACTCACAACCATTAACAAATGCGACTTTTTAAGAAGTTGCTAAAATTTGCAACTCATGGTCAGAAAGAATCTACAGATGAGCATTTTAATAATTTTTGCTTAGGTATTTATTTCACTATTGAAATATTAGTAAATTGACTAAATACAGATTTGCTTAGGATTTTTCACTTTTTCACTCCTTGCAGGAAACTTATTTCTTACTAAAAATACTAGTCATTGCTTGCTCCTATTTTCACTTCATTCATTTAGTTGTTTGCATGACCGTCACCCAAATTATTTAGAGCTGGATAAAGGAATCTTGGTAGATCAGTCAAAACGACGTTAAAGTAAAGTTCTTTAAACGCAAATCAGGAAAGAATTTGAAGGGATGGTTTGTTAATATTAGTTTCAGAAGAATTGTCCAAAATAATTCCAAAAATAGGAGGCACACCAAGGATTTTATTGGTTATACTATTGTAGTACTATTTCAACAAATAGGGGAAAAGAATAATCAAAATGACATTTTTAAACATTGAGCCTCTAAGCTCCCTTCTTTTGCCTACGAATTGGTAAACTTTTACAGACAACCCGGCCATAAATGACCAACTAAAAGGAAGTACGGAAAAGTCTAGTTTTAGATTCACCGGAACAATACGTATTTGTTGAATTTAACAAAATCGTGGGACGATTATTCCAAACTAAAGAACTTAAACGTTGCCTCATAACAAAACAAATCACTGGTCTTAAATTAGGGTACTATTTAAATTACTTTTGCCAATGTAAAGCTTGAATTAAACGCTTTTTAATTTTGCTCATGAGCCTTATTGAACGAGTTTCATGGACTGCCTATTAATTTAGAATTGAAAGTGCTAACTCACTAAAAGGATTTGAGCATAAATACTAAGTAAAAACAATTTTGAAGATACACGATGTCTTTTCAAGAGATTATTAATTGCTTTACGACTAAGTTTCCTGTATTTTCTCAGTTACCCTTTACAAGAATGTCACTTTAACTGAAACTTCTCAAATAAACTACAATATACCGAGCATATACATACGGGAAAAGAATGACTAAATCTAACACAAAATCTATTTTAGAATAACAAGAAAAAAAACGGAAAATAAAGTGTGGGAACCAGAGCGAATGGCTGGGTTTATTGTGATATGCTTCATAAATATACAACTTAAGACACTGGCAAGATATGTAGTCAGAAACTGAGCGACTCGTCATTTGGTCAGTAATAACTTACCAGGTGAAGAAGAATCCGTGACATAATCTGTAAGTTAGAAAACTGTTTTACTAAAATTTGACTAAAATAATTGCTCCACCATGTGGGCACAACCAATTTATTTCCATTTTAGGGTAAATTAGCCATAAATGAATAGAATTAGCTGACTGAGGATAAAAATATTTATGAAGAAATGAACATCATCCCACCCAAGGGGAAGTGGGCATAATTAACGCAGGTTTACTTCGATAAGTTGTGCCGAAAATGCGATAACATATTTGGCTCCCAATATTGCTTTGAGTGAACTGATCAAACACAATTACTATTCTATAAAATTCAAGTACTTTATTTATTAATGCAAATCGTAAAAAGTATTTTAGGAAACCATCAACAGTAATGTGATTCGTTGGGAAGATATCACGGGTATTTTGATCATGGAAAACGGTGGATCAAATTAGTTATTTAAAAGCCCGATGACAAAGTGAAAATAAGTGTTATTACTAATAAGAACTACAAGCCTAGGCAAGAATTGTTCTAAGGCCATAAATGTACAAAGAATTTTTGGAACTTCTAGATTGACTTCACTTCAAATATGGCTAGACTAACCATTTCTGCTTTGAATCTCACCAGGGTGCATCTCAGCAGGATCTATTCCGGGGACGAGACTTTTATGATGGGACGGCGGCATAAGCGGTACCTTCAAACTGTTATCCGTCTTTGGCAGCTTTGCACCAATAGAATTGCGTTGTTGCTTTGATCTTCGTCTGGAAATTGGAAGAGTCGCCCTTATTTTTATTCATCGATAGAACATCACTAGTCCGAAAACTTATCAAAATCATGAACTTGTCGGTGAAGATTCTCAAATCATTCATTCTATTGCCATTTCAGAAATATGATTCCACAACCCGATGTTATTAATGAAAACAAGTTACCCTATGGGACTGGCAATAAAGGGAGGACATATTTAGAGCCCGACACCAGATTATCAATAAATTGTTCAGAAATATGTTATCTCCCTGCCAGCCTTCCAAACGCATTGAAATACATTTGGCCCGTTGTCCTGTTAAACTCGCTCATAAACCATTAGTGCTTCTCATTCAGAGAGGTTTGACCGGTTGCAGTGTTAAAATGATCTCGGTTTCACCACATAGCCTAATGACTTGTATCCACTGCATACACCGACTTTAACACCTTTTATCAGTGCATTTGAAAAATCATTACAATGCCGATATGTCAGTTTACGTATATTTCACCATATGTTTCAAATGATACTCAAAATAATGGTAATCATTTGGACATTAGGTTAAGTTACAAACCTACCAATCAATATGTAACAAGAAGTGGGGTACAATAATTTTGCTTGATGAATATCTGTAATAGCGTATTTTATAACCTAAGGAATTTACTGAAATGAAAGATTTAGTACCAAAGTGTTTATCACGCAAACAAACTGCCTTAAGTGGTGTTTGTTTTAAGTACTGGGGATGTATACACACTTCTAGACAAGTATTAGCTAGGAGGCGGGCGAACGCTTTTTCTACAACATACATAAGTTAACTGAGCCTAAAATAGATACTTCTGGGAAACAATGATTCATTGCAAAAATAGTGGAAGTAACCTAAATTCATCAAAAACATGCAAAAAGTGTTGCTATTGGCAAGTCAATTACAAACACCGCTTGATCAAGTCGAGGTGAAGTTATAATGGCTATTCAATTAACCGGCAAAGTGTTCATGCGACGTAAACTGTAGGTGAACCTATGCGGTTATAGCCTGTGATATGTCACTTGTGAGAATCAGGAGGGCGTTTCACAGGAGTCAAGAAGCCCGCTTTACGTGTTTTGCCAAATTTAAGAAATACTTTTAAGCAATGCATACGGATAAAAGAAATCCAGTACTTGTTTATAAAGATGAAGGCTAAGTAAGTTGATTAAGTTTTTAAAAGGGGTTAGAGTAATTCTGTTTATTCAGAATATTGAGAGTCAAATACATCACTTAAAGGCCTCAAACATTCAAATAGTGTTAACAAACCTGAAAAAACACTGCACAGCAATACAGACGAGGGCAACCAACGCGAGACCAATAATAACGGTAACGAGGATAATGGTGAAAAAAGACGGACCGGTACGATTTATTACACCATTGGTGGAACTCTCACCGCCACTTCCAGCTAAATCGGAAATGCCATTCGCCTTGGTGACTATGAGGCTTTCCTCAGGAGTAAATGTAACAGACCATCGACTTGAGGAGCAATAATTGGGATTTATGCTATCCTCGTATTCATCGCCTTTGTCAACAGAGTCAGTGATAATTTTGGATCCGGCTTGATTTCCATTGTAGTAACTAAGATTCGGCCGTTTATGAAGAGGTACGGCATACTGAACGTCCGGATATATGCATGCTAGAAGTATTGCCTAAAATAATTTAAAAATATCCACAAAAAACCAGGATAGCGAAAAAAAACTAAATTTTAGAACCACTCATTTCTGAAACTCGAAAAATTGCAATCTTGTGATTTTATTTCATACGAATTTGGAACCTGTCTGTGATCATTCCAGAATTTAAATATTCTCGCATTGCTAGCATGCCGCATTATAAATCTATCTCCAAGGTAATGGTTCTCAACTATCATAAATTGTCAATGATATTATAAGGTGCTAAAATTCATTATATTGATTACTGACATCTTAGAAAAATTATCTTCTATATGAAGGAAATGAGGATAGAATGTGGCCGACCTTCTGTTTCATTATGATGAAATATTGTTTCGTGAGTAAGTGTCTTTTACCCCAAACCACGCAAAACCAAGGAGGTAGATTATGTGCATTCCGGAAAACTTTTGGGCAATCCACCCAGAGATAAAATACATTGGTGACTTTTCTCTATGCGGAGAGCGGTTTACCCGTACAATTGATGTCACAACTCCGCAATAAATTTCAGCTGGCAAGTACATTATACCTTGTAGCGCTTTCCCCTTGACAGCCTACAATCATATAACAGTATATCTGAGTGATATTGACTTGAGTCATCGTCGAGTATCTTTGATGAAGCTCTGCCAACTTCTGGAGACACTTTCCAAGCCACCGAGCGCCGATTCCGTGTGAATTCCTCCCGACCACCAACTTGAATTTCCAGCTGGGTTGAATCGAATGCCAATTGAGTAAATTCCGCCGCCACACGCGTTTCAGCCTTGTTTACACCCGGTGCTATACGCAAAAGCTGAAAATTTAAAAATTTACATCGTTCCTACCAAATTTACGTTCTTCAACCAGGCTAAATATCGTTTTACTAATTCATAAAATATCAAAGCTTACAAATTGTATGTTTGTCGGCTACGTAAATTAAAAAGGTGAAATAAATGGCAGAGATTTACGTTTGACTAAGCTTTAAGATAACCTCTGCGATTAACTTGAATCCAGGATATGTTTGGCCTATAACTCCATTCACTGGGAAAAATACCTTTTTTGCGCTAGAAGTCAAAGGAAACAACAACAAGCATTTGGAAAGTGTTCGCAACTATCAAATTAATGAAACTTGCATTCTACAGGTGCATTTTTCTAGAAATTATGGAAATCTAAATGAGGACAAAAATCATCCGTCCAAGTCACTGTTGCAATTTCATTCATAACCTGACATATTGAATCAAATTGTGATCAATCTCTGTGGTAAAACATGTATCGTCAATTGTATAGGGATCGTAAAACATACTTCACTGTGCCAATCTATGTGGTCCGTCGAAATTAAGACTCCGGCACGTTCCAAACTACTGATAATGAGGTAGTATCGACGAATTGGTCCCAAATTTTCACTAACTCGTTGAAGACGCACTAAAACTTCATTAGTGTCCGCCTTGAATGCTACAGGAACTGGTGCTGTGATGTTCACAGGTGCTGCGAGAAAAAAAGGAAAAAATAGCTTATGAAAACAAAATTTGGCAAACTTAGTTTCCCAGGCAGAAAACACGATATCTCAAATCCTTTAAGCGAACCCCGATTGGCTTGAAAAGCAAGATATGGGTGCACTGTTTATTTCTACTCAAATATTTTGACTATCTTTTTAAGGTCAAATACACTTACCATTTTCAGGTTCTTTCCACATCCAAAGATCTGACAGGTAATGTGAACAGTTTTCCTCCCATTATTTGTTTTTTTTAATGATTTCGTTTAGTAACCAAATAACTAATGTTTATGGTAAGATCAACACCCTCAACAACAATCCACTAAATGACTAATAATGCCTAATACCCGTTGCCGGAAATGAAAGTGTACAGATTCACTCTGAACGACAATCGTTTTGCGTGGAACACCTAGAGGATTACCGATGAAAACTTATCATGACTATCAAGCAGAAGCATAAGCTCCATTACTCATATGTGTCTCTATCATTGCATAAAACGGGTTGTATTTTGATGGAAAAAAGCAAAAAACGGGACTCTGCTCAAATTAAAATCTCAAATAGGTAAGCGCCTCCGATGAACTCTCAAGGACTTGAATTAAGGTAGAGTAACCCACTTAAATGACGTAAATTAACATAGATTAGTCAAACTATATGCAACTGCACACTTTAAGACATAAAAGTATTAATTACGTGTTTCAGAGGTTTTTAATTGATTAAACTTATGTGGTCGATCGGCCATTGGCTGAAAGGCATGATAATTATGAGGCCTTATGGGTACAGAGGCTTATTTATTTATTAAATCAGTTTTTCTTGGAGTTGCTTTACAAATGGCGCTAAAGTCTTGTCGTAGGGTGATGAACCTCTGTCTTTCTCATAAACCATTAATGTTAATAGTCTCCAATCACAAGACCAAGTTTACAAAAATATTAATTATATAATTTGTGCCCTCATATTCGTGATTTTATAAAATAAAACCAGTTAGAACACATGGAGAATCCGAAAATTTTACTTGACGATGTGTGGAAAATCCCAGGAGGACCACCGAGCAGACAGCAATTTTGAGTTATTTCTTCCCATAAATCACTTATAGATCAATGGAGTCGGTGCAAAGCGAATACGGTCCTTAAATATATGTCCACTATTAGTACTATGGAAAGTGATTTGTGGAAAGGATCTGTGCATCTTCTAGCGTTCACATGAACAAATTAATAGAGGAAAAGGCTATAGCTTTTAGGCCAATTATCATCCGCTTAGAGAAATTTCGAATAATTCACATTGCCCAAGGGAGTCCGTACTTCTTTGTGCACCTAATAGTGGTCTTTATTTCGCTTCCATTTAATATAGTATGCTAAAATAGCTTTATGGCAACCCATTTAAATATGTCGGAATGTGTCAGCATCCCGATTACCAATTTCATAGTAATAAAATGATTTAAATTAGTGATTTCTCACATCGGAATCCAAGCTGAGAACAACTCAAAACATACAGTTTGACTTCTTTAAATTACAGTGTTTTGGTTACAGGTCTTATGTCTGAGATCTTTATAGCTAACTTTAGCAGGAGTATAATGAATCAGGTAATAGACGGTGAAGCGGCTGTCGATGACAAGATATAGCCTTTTCTTCCATATTTTGATAAGCCTTGATGGCCACACTCATACTGATAATGAACGAAAGAAGAGAGTATTTGACCGGAGTTGCTGTAAAAACATCAGACTTGATATTATTTGTGCGTGAATTATACTAAGCACTTCACAGGAATTTCAAATAAGCTTTAAACAAATTAAGTGAATTTATTCAAAGTTATTTGAAGACAAACTGACAAAAAAATGAGTATTTTCAATTGCCTTTCTTTGTTAATAGGGCTCACAAGCATCATCTTGGAAAAAATAGATTTCATCGGCACAGTACAAACATCCATACCACCGCAATGCACTTACGGTGCATTCTAGTTCGGCAGCTTGTCCGTTCCCACAGAGCTTCCGCTTCACCTCTTTGCCGATCGCTAAGAGTCTCGTAGACGGGTCGTACCTCAATGTCGAAAACGGCATTTGGTTCCAGTTTGTCGATGGTATGTACTAACAAAGAATCCTGGTCTCTAAGCCGAAAGTCATTTTGGAGTCCCAGGTGTTCACCAAAGGCGGACTGCTTCGTTAAGCTAACAGTCAATTTTTTCGGACCCAAAGTTAGTCTCACAGGGTCATTTAGCTCATTAGTGAATGATTTGATACCACTGATTTGAATCTGTAATAAAAGAAGTAATAGTTAAGAGCTACTACAAGGCAAAGCTGAAAATAATAGCACAAGTTAAAATAATGAACTTTTAAGTCTGTGAGAAAACTTTGAAAAATCTTTACTGCAAAAAACGTTTACTTGTTCTGCACACATTTGAAAGTACATTTGTTGGTAAAAGAAGAATAAAATTATAACATCATTGGAATTAGAGTTTGATTTTTATAAATCCCTCCGAAATAATTCAATAAATTACCTTCAGAATTGTAATCAGGTGTATATTGAAGAAATTATATTTACGGAAACCGAGAAACTGTATAAATACATCGTGATTTAATTCAAATTGCCTTCGGCAAAAAATTCGAGAACACTTTTGTCAAGTTAGAAGGGTTCCGTGAATGACGAATATAAGAGCTATTTTTAACTGCAGTTGATGACTTTTTGGGTTGAAATTTCGCGTAGGTTTGAGGGAGAACTGTCAAAATCTCCTTAGACACACCGAAACCTTAAGAAAAAGTTAATTACAGACGAAAGTAGTGGAGCTTTTAGGTTTAATCTTATTTTAAGATGCTTTAAAATTATTCCACCTATTTCTGCTCCTTAAACTGGATCAAAAATGGGATGTACTAATTTTCTTACAACTTTAACCAGGAATGCAAGCGCACATGGGTTTATACAACAAACATCTTCCTTGAACATATAATTCACCTGAAGTTCTATCGATATTTCAAATGTTTATAATATTTTCTAAATAATGCGTTCACTTTTTAGGTGACGGTCTTACTAGAGCATTTCCTAAATACCTCATACTCCTTCAGCACGCGCTGATCTGGCGGTGGCAACCAGGTAACCTTGACACTGGCCTCCGCAGGATTAGTAAACTCCAACGGCTTCACACCAAAACAGCGTAAATCGGCCACGCGACGTGGGTGATAAACGCTGTCCTGACTCTCGCCTACCATAACCGGATCGCTCCAGTTACCAAATCGTTTATCAGTTCCACGTGATTGAATCTTGATGTTGTAACTCTCCGTTGGCGAAACGTCATCCAAAGTAGCCATCGTCACTGCCCCTACCTCGAGAACTCGCTTCCTAGAAGGGTCCACCACACTGTCATGTGCTGCATAGCAGATGCGAAAACCTGTCACCGGCGTGGACCGCTGCTGTAAGTCACTGCTAATATGGTGGGTCGAACGACGCGGAAGACTCCAAGTTACCTTGATTTGGCGTTGATTGATCCGTTCAGCTTTTATTTGTGTTGGAGGATCTGGAACTAAAGCAAAAGTTGCAACTAACTCAGCATTAGCTAACGACAATTTCACATGGTGAGAGCTTCATTAAAAGTGCTTAAGGCTGCCTTAAGGAAGTCATAACACAAATGACTTTGCGTTTCGTTCGAGGACACTACCCTTCTTTGTAACTATGAGATGATGTAATATGCATCGTGTGTAAGCAAACAAGAATTTTGTTGAGTCAGCGTGAGTCTAAAACTTATTAGTTTTAATTTGTAACTTAAAACTATTATATTAAAATATTTACAGACGTCACGCCTACTAAATAAACACTCATATAGCAAAGAACAGAAAAATCCCCTCTAACACATTGTGTATGGTTGGCTCACGGTCGGCTGTTGTTCGGAGAGTGTTTGAAGCTGACCAGGGTCCCGGACCTGAACTAGTAAAGGCTCTGACACGAAAAGTGTAAACTGTTCGCTCTTGTAGATCATCAATCCGTAGAAAAGTTTGGGTGGTGTTTTGATAATTAGCTGTGTTTTGTGGTGAGCCGAACTCATAGTAGTGCACCTAAACAAAGGAGAATGCATTGTTGAATGGGCTTGAATTTGTATCATTTTACATGTATGTACCATTACACTGTTATTAAATGTGTTAGTAAGCCTTCATTGGTCTGTAATTTTTTTGAAAAAGGGTTCTTAACCTTCTCGCTAGGGGAAAATGGTAAGTTAAAAAAATTCTCACTAAGATGCATAAACAGCGCCCAGTTTTTAGGATTGCTGCTGTTACCGTAGCGACCGTATTTTGAAGACTCGAGCGTTGTTTAACACGACTATGGCTTCACAAATCAAATTCCAATAGCGTCTTTGGGGAAAAAGCATAACTTCCGTACTATCTCATTGAAGAGCCCGAATCTAAGTCACGTTTCCTACCACTCAAATGCATATCATTAAAAAACGGCAATTTTGCTTAACCAAAATGAGCACGCCTGTTATTTCGCTTCTATAGATTTACAAAATACCAACGATATCAACGGGTCTTCACAATGGCAAGTAATGGTGCAGGAGTTTATTTTTACTGACTGCAGCCCCAAAATCATACACTTATTTGGAATTACAAAGTTTCATCAACTGTTTAAAGCGCCTCATCCAAAACACTTAGGCCGCACCTATTTGCTTTCCCTTATGCTTGAGTACCCTTTTTCAACGTCTATACCTCAGTGTTTAAATATTCTGACATAATTTTAGCGATATGTAGCAATGCATAACTGTACAAATAAGATGCTAAAATGTACGGCTTGGAATAAATTTGCACACCATAACGAAAATTGGAAAAAATGACATATGTATTTGAAAGTGCTGGTTTTAATTAGTCATTCTGGCATAATATCTGTCCAATTATAATCCACTAATCTTGCTTTTAATTCTTACATTATCTTAATTCATTTCCATGTATTGGCATACTTTAATAATTTCTCGCGTTGAACATCACAATCTTGTTTAAGTGAATTGCTAAAAGTGATATAGCGAAACATCACTTTTTTAACATACTTTATTAAACTGCTTTAAAAAGGGGAAAACTAGATGCCTTCTTTGATATTTCATGCACTCTATCCTAAATGAAATAGAATGCTGAAGTGTATACTTTAATACAAGATTAGTGGTGCTTAGTCCTCATTCTTCAAATACTGCACATTCCATCCAAACCAATGGTCAACCCTAAATAAGCATTTTTTTTGCGCACTAATACTATAGTAACATAAGTTACCGGGAAATCATTTCGTATTGTTGAGGGCTTACCTGGTAGCCAATTATGATTCCATTTCTTGATTCCTTTGGTGGGGGAGACCACGAGATCTCAACTGAATTTGTAGAAAGACCCCTTACGCGTAAATGCTGGGGAAAACTGCCTGGAGCTGTTTTACGTTTGAACCGAGAAGGCATAAGAAATAAAAATTAGAAATGAGCGTGAATCTACACAAAACTGGCCTCGTTGTAATTCTAGTAATCAGAAAAATGCATCACATCGGTGAAAATTGCATGAATGAAAGTATTTACAACAATCGTACAGCATTAATCAAAATTCCTTGTTTAGTAGTATATGCGATGGCAGAATTTCCAGGCGCATGCTTAATCCATTTTAGTAAGATGATTGTACAAATCAGAAATACAGTCCCATTTGAATAAAGTGCCCAGAATTAATCATCCGGAATCTGTTGATCATTTGACTAAATATTATCATAAGCTTATCGCAGACCTACATTTCTTGATTCGTAGGGTTGGAACCGAATTCATACCCCCGATATGGATACGTTTATTTTTAAGTGTACTGCATGTCACCAATTTTTTTATGTAATTTGACTACCAAATAAAGGGTCGTGGACGTGCTGCAGAAAACCAACAAAAATTTAAAATTCATTTCTCCCCAATTGATTTACCTGGTCATGATAAAAGCCTTTAATTTTTTTAGAACTACAACGCTGTCGATTTACTGCGCTTCTCGTAATGAATGGTGAAGCGTGTCAATTAAGTGAAAAATGGGATAAGTCACAAGCATAACTAGATAAGCTTACCTTTTGAGTATTTAAATACTAACTTTAATGGCATTTAGCACTCATTTTATGCTGATTCATTTAAAATATTGACAAAATAGAACTATTTTTACAACAAAAATAATTATCACAACTATGATGAAATTGTGGAAATTACCTGGGTCTCCACTACCTCTTACTAAAGGTACTTGGATATAAGCCAACATTTTCGCCTTTTTAACAACGTAATACGCCAATTTCACGGCAAAATTCTGGCAGCAACTAAACTTCTTTGCTCCCTATTTAGTCGTTTATGTTATGGTGTCAGAAATAAAGCATCTCTTAAAGTAATCCCTTCTATAGTTTTCAGTGATTACCAAGATCTTTCTGCTAACCCATAATTATCCGCGATTTCAAAATCAGCATAGAGTCAGCAAATGCCTGCCAACAGTAATACAAGTTAATTTATTTAAGGTATAAAAACTCACCATTTTCTGGCGTCGTTATATTTAAATGTGCTGGAACACCGATGTCGATGTTATTGTAAGCGGCAACTTCGAATTGATAAATCCTTCCGAACTCTAAAATTAGGCTTTATTTTAGTATTGCTTAAAATGGATTGCACATATCCCAGAGCATTCATTACTTTGCTTACTATGTAAGAACAACATTTAAAAAATACAATTGGTTTAAAATAGAAGAGGTGCAATTTGGACAACTAATTGGACTTCTTCTACTTTCTTTGAACGGTGATTGTCGTGCGGAGAAACGCATAATTTGCAATTTTTGGGGCGAAATTAGGGTTACAATTGTGACTTAATATCTCAGAAGGTTTATTGTTGTAACAATACTCATCAACTGCGGGCCTTCATGGAGTCCCAGTAATTAAATCAAATGAGTTTTCAAAAATGAATTCCTGCACATTATATTGTATGAGATTATTAATGTTTTACATGAACAATTGTTTATTTTTTGCTGTTTTTACTTAAATTTCCACGCACTATAACTGGACGTCTTTTATTTTATGACCAACATTTTGGGGAAATGTTTTACTGATTATAAAATGAAAAGAAAAATATTGAATCAAATTACCAGGGAACATTACTTCTGCATAATCTTGTTCCTCCTAAATTAATTCCTACATTGCTTATAATAATTTAAAAAATGCACATTAGCAAAGCCTCTCCTCATACTGAAATCAAAGAAAAGATCACCATTTATTCACTTGAGCATTAAAACTTCATTTCAACTCCTAAAAGTGCCTAAACCTAACGACACATATTTTCAACTATAGATACTACAACCAAGTGTTTAAAAAAAGAATATTTACGAAATTTAAAGAATGGCAGCCTTTCTTAAGACTGCATTAGACAAAGAGGAGCTTTCAATTTCTACTCTGAAAATGAATAATTATTGCAAATATGCAATGCGTCTTTCGATGCCCTTCTATCAATAAGGGCTAAGCACGGCGTTATGGTGCTTAAGGAAGAAAAGTTTGGGTTGAGTCACCACGCGAAATAACACAAAGCAATTAGTCTAAGGTAGAATGGCAACTGTTGCAGCCGTAGTTACACACTAGCCTTACCTATCGACAGGATGATAACAGCGACTAATAGGGTTTATATAGCTTTCTATGGAATGGGCAGTGCTAACTTGCACGGTGATCCGATAGTGTATTTACCAGTCAGCTGTTGGTTGCTAGCTTATGATTTTTTGCCTTTTGTATGCTCACCCACCCTTTACGTCTCTTTGAAAAATAGATTAAAGGACAAACATATGAATTAGGTTTGGGAAAAAGTTTGCCTGCATCTGCTGAAGTGTTGTTTAAACGGATCTAGCATATTTACACTTCATCAAAATCCGTCGTTAGATAAAAATGGATGATTGTTGAATTATTTGGCTTCAAGAACTAAGGCCATTTATTTATTAAAAATATTCGTGGAAATTTGACGAAATTCTTAAAATACGATTAAACTATAAAAGTAGTGCAGAGCAAGCATTTGCTGTTATTCAAAATACCATTTGGATAAAATTTAACGTATTGTCAATTTCAGTTATCTTAAATATTAGTATGTGATTTAAAGTGTAATTGATAAAACAAAGTTGGGGTAAATTTTGTAGGTTAAAGCCAAAACCGTTATCTTAAAATAGATTTTAAGAGAACCGGAGCAAAATGTACCCATATTAATGCATTTTCAACAATTTTTCTTAATTTTGTTCTGTCAAGACTAATTAATTTCCATCAACTTATGCACATGTGCCAAAAATCATGCGTACAGGAACAAATGTAAAACACTTGGGCATCCAGAAAAAACCTAAAGTTATATTTAACAATATTTTAGTTAGTAAAGTCTTAAAGGCACGAATTTCATTAAAAGCAATTAGCTTTAGTCACTGATAGTGTCAAGACCGTTTTAATCTCGGCTATAAAGATCACGTTTTATCTTGTAACCTTTTCATCGTAAACCAGTTTTTATTTAAGTAAAATGGGAAACTCATCCAGGCTCTGAAACTACTTTGTAGTTGCAAATTTAGAAACGGTAATGTGCATTTTACGTTTGCTGCCATTCCTAAAACCAACCACAAGTGGATATTTTGATTTAAGGCAGGTTTCATCTATTCCTTACGAACATATATAGTCCTGTTAATTCAATACCGTTCATTGTTAGATGTTATTATTGCCTGAGTACTTTATTACCAGTAAGTTAGTAATACAAATTTTCTAGGAATAACTTAATAAAACGAAATCTGCTATCCTTATTGATGTTCAATGCTAAAGAGCATTTTGCTTAATAGATTGCTACTTTATCAAAATTGAATATAACTCTACCATAAGAGCATTATGGGAGTGCGGTTAATATGTAGCTCTAGTTTTTTGAGTAAACTGGAGTCGCGTAACTCGAAAATGGTGTCATATATTTGATTATTACACTAAAATGTAAGTGCAGGCATATTAATAAATTAAATTCAAGGGGTTCAGATCAAACAAATGAGATTATCACTATTTACTTAAACAGTTAAAGGTTGAATATGTGGCAGCGTATATATTCCTCACCCGGTAAAAGTTCTTGGTCTATCATTTTAATGATTTGTGAAAAAGTGTTGATTTCGTAATGTATGGTAAGAACATAAACTGTTTTTTTTAATACTGATTCTCAAACTAAAACGTATAATTTAATAAATCCACTTGAGAAACAAACCCCTTACATGTTTTGAGCAACACCTTCAGTTTTTCGATTTTATTTGCTATCAATTCGTTTACTTCTATTTTTGATTTATAACCATGTGCAGACAAAACCTATTACGTAATAAATATAAAAACAGACGTAGCGCTTTCAAACTAAAGCTAACGTTCCGAAGAGTGCCAAAGTTGCATGTGAATCTATTGTCATTAGAATGAACTCGTTCAGCTGAGATAACGCTAATCTATTACTGTGAGCTTATAACAAATTTACACAACTATCGGAGACACACTTGCATTAACATCCCTGTGATCTACTCAAAGGTGGATGACAATTATATCTATTTTCCAATAAGCTTCTTGATTTGTAGAAGATATAGCAGATCTGAGCATTTTGACTTCTTAACTTCCATAAAATTTAAGGATAGAAGTAACTACAGTAAGAGCCTTATTAGAAGATGTGGCGTTGTAGATCAGCACTTGATACACATTTCATCTTACTGACGTTTACCAGATAAGGGGGCAATTTTCCACGTCTGAGTAAAGATGGTGCAATAAGAACGAAGGATATCGTTTTCATAATAAGACTAAATTATGACGAAACTTCAATTATGTAGCCCCAAAAAGTGTAATTTATAATTTATGAGATAAAATAAAACAACCTCTGCCGATCTCTAGTTACCAATTAATTGATCAAAAAATAAAGCATATTGAAAACAACCAAAAGCTTATATAATTCTGAGAGTTTAGTCCAAAATTCCTAACCAGAAATATTACCTTTGCAACAAAAAACTACGTTTTATTGGGATCATGAAAATTAATAACATATATACAAGGGTGTAAGTTGTTTTTATAACCAGGATAATTGTATTTTTAACTCACGAATGTTATCAATCTGCGTAGATGTGTATGAGGTTCCAGTGACATTCCGTCTGACAGCATGAGTTGGAGTAATCTGTGCACCATCGCTTAATTTTCCAGCTTTTCCTTCTGCTGGCTTTGTCATCATTAGCAATTCCGGGGGCCCAACTAGGCGAAATGACACCTGGTAACCCTTAAGTTCGCCATGGGTCTCAGCTGGAGGCTTCCATCTTAACTTTAATACAATATAATCCCTGGAAAACCCGCCACCAGTCAAGGCTGTCTCCTTCTGAAAGTTATCCAGTGTTAAATCTTGGGGTGGTGAAGGCACTAAAAAACAAAATCCAGGGTCCTTCTGACAGGGGTTGGTGCTAAGCTTAAAGTAGGGATGGTTTTGGACATCAGTATTAATCGGTCCAGCCGCTCCGAGCAGTGCAACTGTGAGAATGTAGATAATGCAGGGCATATGGGCTGTTTGGAGTAGCATAAGAAGTAGGAAGCAGGTTGAAGCGTCTATTTTAAAAGTACGACTTGTTGTCGGGAGAGCTAAATGACCAACCAGAGGAACGGACCAGTCAAATTTGCGAAACACGGTTTTGTCAGCGCGCATGTGTCCTACGCTAAACACTTGTAAGAATATAGGGGCTTACTCACGTAGGCACACAATTCCCAAAATCCAAAGATTACAGCTTATTGAGCACTAGTACGATATTTAAAAGGCAATTGCACAGTTCTGATGGTGACTTTTAAAATGTTTATAAATGATAATATGTTAGATGTTGTTCATGTACTCTAGATAATATAACTGTGTAAATCGTAGAAAATTAGGCGATAGGACTAGTTATGCATCCATTTTGCTTTAAAGCACAATAAATTAGCAAATTCACTGTAAAATTCAAGCTTATTGCTTAGTGGGATAAGTGAATCTGTGTTAAAAGCTCTAATTCTTTTTACCACTACTAGTATGCATTCGGGCTTATTGAAAGAGGATATAGAACTGAAAATGCAAAATCATTACCTTATCAGTAGGCTTATGTTGCGCAAGCAGTGCTAAACGATTTTATGCAATCCTAAGACAAAAAACAACAAGATATCACTTAATTAATTGTGACTGAAATTCTCTTGAGGAATTTTGCATAAAAGAAAGATTAAACTGAATCAGTGCATCCAAGTTGGAAGTAACCTAAAGTTTACAAAAGGAGTTTAACAGAGAAGTTTACTTTCTAGAATGCTCTAAACTTCATCTTTGTCAAGGTTGCTTAATTGGCTCCTAACTATTAAACAATTTTTAAGCAGCTAATTATTGAACTACTACAAGATTATTCTACTACCATTCATATAAGTAGGTATGAAGTGTGTTCCATTTGGTAAATAGTTGTGATACTTCTTTGTGTAGGCAGCCTTTGAAATTGGGCAACAAAGCTTGGATTTACCATAAATTCTGTTGTTTGATAAACAAGACCCTGGGAACTATAAAACAGCATTTCAAAATGCACAAAAATAGGTAAATAAAGCATTAAACATTTAGCCGTAGGAACCCACTGAGAAGATTCGAACAATAATGACAACGAGCTACTAAATTCAGCACAGTTCAGGTAGAGATAAACATGGTCTAGGGTTTTCATTACTGTCGGTACTTACTTTTAAGCTTTATTTTGTTTCAAATGGAAGGGAGCCATTCCGCAGTTAACCAGTGCGAAAGTTTTAACAACGGCTAGTTAGTAAAATGATAGAATAATTTAGCAGGTCTTCTCAAAAAAAGTAAAGAACCCCCCTATTTTTTTGGTGCATTTTATTTAAATGTCTTTGGATTACCAAGTAAAACATGTTGCGCAGCTTAAAAACGCCATACCGCCTCGTGATGTGTAGACGATGAAATATTAGTCAGACGACCGTTCCTTCCATGCTTTTCTTCACGACGTAGGACAAAAAAGCCCTTGGATGTGTATATATGTGCACGCATATTTTAGTGGCAACATTCCGCCATTTTTCATCTGCTCTAAAGAAATTTATTCTAACGTGGATGTTGAATTAAAGGCCTCAATCTTAAACTGCATAGGCCTTGACGTTTATAGTCTGAGGGGGAAAATAAATGTAGCGTAGGTTTGCGGTAATGTCTACACAATCATAAAATGTAATATTAATGAATTTGATTGAAATTTTTATTGATGGACTACGTTTATGACAATTGTTGAGAGATAATAAAAAAGGATGACTATGAGTGGAACCTATTTTCTTCTGCTTTTATCCTAAAATACTGTTGAAGTGTAAGATTAGTCACTTCATTGTTTTGAAGATATATTTAAGAATTACCCTATTAAATGGTACAGGCACTTGGTCAAAAAACCATTGTATAGTGTTCGATATGTTAATGGGTTGGAAATTAGCGCACAGCGCGTGAGCATTTACTAAAATTCTTCGAAATTTGCTCACATCATTAAAAATATCCTGTACCGAATTAAAATTTGGAAAGAATAAAAAAATAACTATAGGCGATGTATATTTTTTCATTTTCCCTAATATTCGGTCTTTACGAACAACGTGAATAAATAGTTGGCAAAGCACTCGAATATATTTGAAAGAAACCTGTTTATAGTATTGCATACTTTATTCTGAATAGCAATTTTTATAGTAAATATATTTTCCTCAGCATCTCAATATTTTAATTAATTTTTAGAAGCAGTCTAGACCAAATCCCAAATCCACTTCAATTTTCAATTGTCATCATCTTAATGTAACAACATAATACTTGCTTTACCTGGACGCCATTGTTGTTGCGTAAATGTGTGCTTATGGACTCATGCTTTCTCAACTCTATCAATAACATTATGTTCAATGTTATGTGCTTTGCATCTTCCTCAAGAGTAGTCCCTTTAAATTACTTCTGAACGTACAGTTACTGAGTGTACGGATTTCCAATTTTGCAGGCACACCGACGCCGTGGTGCGTTCGAGCAGAGAGGCTGACCTGGTACAGTGTATCTGGTTGAAGCATCTTGATGGTCCAGCCTGTCTGCTTGGCCGAAATCGAGATAGTAAGCGGTGTTTGAGGGAGATTTGTCACACCTATCTCACTAACAGACCGGCACTGCAATTGGTAGTCCAGAATCGTCATCCCATGCGGCGATTCTGGCGGCGACCAAATCAGCTGTATCGATGTTGGTGTAGAACTGACCCCGCGGAAATTCAGTGGTTGTGAAGGCACTTTGTGCAGTCAAGGTAGGACGAAAGCTTTAGCAAAACCTGCGCTGATATTAGTTTTACCAGTTTTGGCACAAAGGACATCGTAGATATTTTATATTGATGAGTACTGAACAGGATCGGCATGGTGTTTTATCATTCTACATGGTAATAGAATTTATTCTTGGTTATTAATTAATTTTGTAACAATTTTTAGTAATGACTTTTCTTAAGGAAGCTTTTAATTGATTTTATTTAGTTATTCAACCAACATGATTGTACAAAGTTTGATCAAGTTAAGAATTTATCACCAACCACTTTGTAATAATATTTACTAAGATTTAAGCGTAAATATTTGTCACTTAGCATCTTGTTTTGTTTGCTTACACCTAATTAACATACTCTACTACAAACCACCAATATTGTGCAGGAGAAATTTAGCTTAAATCCAAGGTTTAATTTTTAAATGGTAACAGTTAGTTTTCATCAAGACATTGATTAAGTCAATTTGTTAAATTGATAGCCTCATCTTCTAGCAAATGATTTTTAAAAAAAAAGCCTTTTTGTAATATCCGTCTGTATTTTGCGGCCGTTTTGATAAGCAAAGTGTTTTTCTGCCTTCTAACAAAAGGCAGTGAATTAATCTATTTGAATCTCTTTCAAAAAACACTCCTAATTAGGTATTTCTGGTATATTTTTGCTTCATAAAGCTGAATATAGGGCCAAAAATTGGGTTTTTGGGACAATTAAGCACACTTAGAAGGAATAAAAGATTACTTATTTCCAATATAAACAATCGGTTTCACTTTCCAGGTAAATATGCATGCTAATGAAGGTCGCATAAACTATGCATTGATACGGTTCGCCGAAACATGCGATTTACGCTCAATTTCCTTATCTTTTTTACTTCTGCTATGATAATCACATTTTCTGTCAATTTATGTTTCGACTTAATATAATAGCGTGTTGTTGTGAAATGTTTCTAGAATCGCAACTATTTGTGATAATATTATTCAAGCCTTCACAATTGCGTGTAAAATAGCACTCAAGGTGTATGTCTATGCATAATGGCACAGAGAGTGATTTTGAAAATCCTTGATTACTTGCCTAGGTGGCGTGGGAAGATTTTTGCAGTGATTATTTGATGATCAACAGGCGAGGTGCGCTAGCTCGATTGGCAAGAACGCGAGCTCTTTTTAACACTCCTGTTACTGCAGTCGTTTAAGCACACCACATTATCTGTACCATCAGGAAATCTCTGCTATCATCAAATACCGTAGCATCGGACAAAATCCACCTTCGTTGAACCTTTGTTCAAAAGCGGGGCGAGATATCATTATTTTAACGACCCAACTTGGAAATTATTCGTAGCTTGTTAGAAGATCTGCATCAAATGCCTGCAACTCCCAAGCAATGACTAACTCAATTGAATATAATGTCAATTTATGGGATCTAAACCACCACTCATGCTTAGTTTATAATTAAGCAATTGAGATAAGGTTTCACTTTAGACACACTTAAAATGAATGCAAGCGACTTTAAAAAAAACAGCCGCTTTTTTAAGCAGAAGATTAAAGATTTGCAAATAAGGTGTCTGTAACGGAATGTAGTTTTAGTAGTTTTATCTCACCATTAATTTTATAAAGTCCTTAGACAATAGATAGGAAAGCTTAAAAACAAAAATACGTAGTTTTAAAGTGCTATTTCTATGGAGGTCTAAGTTTTACCACTAAATACTTCATTGGTCAAGTCAGAATTGCAAGTTTTGGTCAGTTGGGGTGTAGACAAAGTTTAGTCACGTTTAATTTTTACGTCCTTAAGTAAATCTCTTTACTGTCTTAAATGAACTAATGTCCCCAATTATTTAACTATATTTAAAATCGACCGGTTTTTTTAAATCGCTCAAATAGTGCATGTAGGCCATTTAGGAGAGGTAGAATTTTCTCAATCTTTATTTATTAACACAACGATTCTGTTAATATTACCTAAGCTGCAAAAGAATGATATGCAGGTGGAAAGTATCAACCAGCGAATAGGCGATTGTCATTTTAAACTTATATTAGACTAAGCAACTGATGAATTTTTCTAAGAAGCTGGTTGCAAAAGTTGCTATTATTTACAATATTCAGCATTTGGTAAAAAATGTCAAAGTCGCCGTAAAAGGAATATTTCGCTTGCCAGTCAGAGAAATTTTGCAAACGCTTTATGTTTTTTTGATCTAGCTAAGGCAGCTATTACATAGCCGTACCATTTACAAGAAAATGAGTGAATTCTAAATACACTGAAGTAAAATAAAGTTCTTGTGGGAAGTACTAACCTTTTAGTAATATATTTTTCTAGCCGTAGCAAAGCGTCATTTAAAAAAAGTACCAATAATTATATAGGAACTTACTGCAAAAATAAGCATACATTGGAATTTATGTACTTTTCAACTTATCTCAGTCTACGTCAGGTTCAAATACAGCGTATTTTGGGCGTTTTTAAAATTCTACTTAATCTTCATAAAATTAATTGCTTCAGGCAAACACCTGGACTGTTTTCAATTTCGTTCCATTTGTAACTAGATTTTCTCTCAAATCGCTTGCACTAAAAGGCGTTAAAGTTACTACAAGATAGTGCTATCTTTATTTAAACTTTGTTCTCATCTCAACTTGTAAACACTAGCAAGAGATTATAATAAGGTACCTTTTAATGATATCTTAATCTGGCTTTTGAAGAAAGTGGAAATTATTGTCTGAGAATAGGCACTATTCATTTTTTCGTAAAATTAGTCACTTTAAAAAGGAAAAAAAAGGAAATTCCCGCCTACAACTGTGTTTTTAAGTCGGCTGCAGATATGGGATGCATATGACTGTTATTGGTGGATGCAGTATTTTATCGAATCACCTAGACAGTTGTATTCCACTTAAAAATTAATTACACCATTGGCTATTTGAGAGCCAAATAGCTTAAATAAAATATTGTTTACTACCAGCGAATCTATTTGTTCACAACATATAGAAAACAGGTATGTTCATTAGCTTGTATTGCTCCGTTGGTGATGTACAGATTTGTATATTTAAGTCTTCCAATATTCTAGGAATTTTCCCCTAAGTTCAAGTGTAAAAAGGAGGTTCCAATTTATTAAAACCTACCTTTATAGGCAATTTTTCTGTATTTATTGTGCAATGTAATTTACTCTTTTAGTGTGAGGCAATTTTACATCTTTTAAAGGACAGAGGTATAGATTAGTTGTATTCCTGCTTTTCGTTTGGTATATTTTAACTACTATACTACGACTCTGCCAAACACTGATAGTTTTACATTTAAATAGCATTTTTTTGGAAAGGTTAAGGCAAATATTAGCCTCTAGTTTCAAAATATCGGCTACAATATACTGTTTAATGCTTTTCTTTGAAAATAATATTTAGATCATTAGGCAAACTGACGTTTAGAATAGCTAGCACGTGATATCAGCGATGCCTACTAACGTGATGTCAAATTTCAATAGGTGCAAATGACCAATCCTTTGCTGCGATTTTAAGCAAAATTTGTATTTGGCCGAAATAGTGCACTTCAAAATCGCTATTGTGTGCATAATTGATAGTCACTATGTATTTTTCATGTTTGCTCATTTTTACTCCTTTAGCATCCTATTGGCAACACAAACCTTTTTAGTGAATTAAAAGTTTAGTTTAAGCGATCTTCGAGGAATAAAGTTCCTTATACAATTTTCACTTTTAACAATGTCGATTTGTGTACTCAACTGAATTTAAGTGAAGTGTAGAGAACAAAAGATAAAGGAAAACAAATATGGCTTTTTCCGAATGTTTCGGTAAGAGTTGTCAAACTTCTCAAAAATAATTACACATCTGGTAGCTCAACATACCCTATAAAAGGACAAAAGTTGCACCAAATGTCACAGAATAATCGGTTTGTCCCATTTTAACTCTGATTTGTAAGTTAGTAATGTCATTTCCAAATTATAATACGCACCTCCAGGGTTAACGATGACTGGAAAGGCTTCGCTCAGTGGACCATCTCCAGCTGAATTGAAAGCATTCACTTTGAGATAGTAAGTTGCCCTTTCTTCGAGTCCTTGCAGAACGGCATGAGGCTTGGTTGTCTGAAGCGTCTGCCATTGATCCAATTTATTTCGAAGTTGCGTAGAATAGTACACTCTATATCCCTGACAGGAGATAATTTAATAGCATTTTAGCCTATGCATCCTGTTGTATGTCCAATCTTATTTCCCTTTAATACAGTAAAGTTTTCCAAGGCTCTGCATTAAATATTTAACTCTAGGTGTAAACTATCTTGTCGCGCACAATACTTCAAAGAAATTCTTGAAATAAATGTGTACTAGATGTGGTGTCTCATCAGTAAAGCAGATTGTTACACAGCCCGTTGCCAATGTGTTGGAGTCATAAAGTGGAATCTACATAGGATACCCCCCTATCTGCCAATGTAATATTTAAGGCATTATTTATAATGACTTTTAATTTTATCCAAATTCCTAAACGAATTGAGCAAGAATGTGTGAATGAGAGGGGCAATAAAATTATTCTAAACTAAGCTTTTCTTTTATTTATATTTCTGTCGATTAGCGTGTTAGCATTGTCAAAAAACTTCAATTTATGAAAAGCTGTTGCTTTGAAACGATGTAGTTTGACTAATCGCCCATAATTAGGCGCAAAATACCCATTTTAAACCGATAAAATGAGGAATTGTTTGACAACATAATTTTTTAACATATGACTATTTAGTGTAACTTTTATTGTTGAGATGGTAAATATGAAAAATTTTGTTTTTTAGTTTGAATACGCCCACAGGTAAGAAATGTTACCTTAATTACAGCTCATACACCTACAATGCGCATAAATATAGGCTGGAAAATTCTGAAAACAGTATTGCCATGAGAACGCCCATTTCTATTGTTTATAACACTGCATGCATGTAGGCAAGCCAAATAAGTGAAGTTTAAACTGCCAAACATGCATTTTGTCTAGTGTTAGTCTTGCAAAAATCACCCTTTATTACGTGCTATATTCCAAGTTGGCTTTTTTTCATGAGTAGAGTGTCAAACACAACCACCAGTTTCGTCTGAGCAGAAGTTTTTGTAGTTGATTAACTTGATTTCGATTGATATAGTTACTTCTTTTACTTGCGCATGCGAAACAAAATTCTTTCCCAAAATTCTAAGAAAAAAGGCAGTATTTTTAAGATAAACATCCAGTTTTTCAGCGAGTTTAGAAATTGTTAGTACGTAAGTAACACAGTTTTTTTGCATTTTAATACAGGGCACTCGCGCAATACAAATTAACTGACACTATTTTTATCTGCTATAAATTCAAGCAGCGTAATAAATGGCTTTTATTCAGTGAAATTGCAGCCGTCACCTTTCTGTTATTCAGAACGCCTGTCATACATCACAAACCTAGATTGTATCTAGTTCCACTCATAAAATCTGGATATGCGTCATGCACACTTGATTTTATCAGTCACTGTCCACAGCCGTGTGCTCCAATATTTTTGTCTGTACTGCAGAAAGCCCGTTCTGTACTCTTCGTATAAAGTGCGATTATGTCTAAATAATGGTAATTAAGCTAAGTATATGTCCCAAGAGGTTTTCAAAAGCTAGTTTTTCAGCTACCAGTAACTACAGCAAAGGATGTGCTATATTGCCCCTTATCTGTATTTTTCAGTGATTGTTGTCAACTGAGTTCTGCTCATATAAAAACAACAATCTCACATTGTTACCTGTTGAATGAAGCAAGGATATTAATCTATGTAAACGATTGCTATATACTCTTGCCATAAATTTTGCCTTGAATCCTTTGTATCGAAATGCCAGAAAAAAGGCAATATGCAATGCAGGAAAACATCTTCTGTCCAGGGGCAAATCAGCCCACGTCAATAATACGGAGTTAATGAATAAATTATTCTGACAAAACTCGAGAAGGGAGATTAAGGTCACTATTAACGCAGAATCAAGAATAAAACTGTTAATGTATTTTATAATCAATGCTATCCTTAATAAGTAGCTACTAAGTATATCAGTTAATGTGTTCTTAACTTCAGGGCTCTAAAAAACCTATTGTTAAAATTAGTCAAAAAACCCTATCTAACAATAAATACGCTTGTAATGTTTGCCATTTATCCATTTTTAACTAATTAAAATTGAGAGGTTATAAATAAGAAATATTTATATGGGGATTTTGCACTTGATTCATTCCTATTATTATTTGGATTAAAGGCGATATAGCAAAGCATTAAAAGAACCCGAAAAACGAGACTTTAATATTTTCCTAACTAATATTTTAAACCAGTTGGTAGGTTGATAGATTAGGGGATTTAACTTTATTCTAGCCTGCATTCCTAAATAATGCTTTATTAACATTTAAAGATTTAAAGGTTATAATAAAAAATCCATACAAGGAGTTTCCCATTTGCTTCGGCAGGCGGTTTCCAGCTGATACTGATGGAATCAGAAGATGTTGCGGTTGCGTATATGGATAAGGGAGGTCCACTTGGTGCTAAATTTTAATACCCTTACTTAATTATTAAGCCATGATTACAATGGCCCTTTCAGTGATTTATAAGTAGAGGTTAGGCATTTTTTAGCATCCAATAAAGGATTGGAATCACAATCACTTACTTGCTCCTAACTTAGAAGATGGCAACAGCTATGCATCACTTAGCCTCTATTCAAATCAACACAAAACAAAACATTTTACTAATTTCTAAATCAGCTAATTTTTCATAAAACAACTAAAATGGAAATAAGTAAGGGCCTGCAATAAAAGGCTAAATTTTTTTCAGATTGATTCTGCATTTGGTCAGAAGTACTGGCACTTTAATAATTGTCATTAATTTTAAGCAAAAATTAAGTAAAGCATAAATTAGACGAATCAGAAAACCATGATGTTTGCTTGTAAACCTACTTAAAAGCCCAATAATAGTCCAACAACAAATGAAAATTTCACTGCTTGTAATCTTTAAATAGAACCTACGCATTTCCAGTGTTTTGAACGTGATTTTGTTGCTCGCATCTGAAATGCCGAATTTAGTACTCAGAGCATAGACCTCTGCGGTGTAACGATGGTCTGGTTTGAGATCAGTGACCTTAAGATGAACCGAGCCATCAGGCTGAACTTTCCACGGTGAGATGTCTGTCAACTTGCGCTTCATTGCCTGACGTCTGTTATCTGCGTCAAGGTCCGTGACGATAAGGGTGTACGAAGTGATGGGCACGTGAAGACTACGCGAGGAGTCGGGCTGAGTCCCGTCACCTGATCGGCTAGAAAACCAGCGCAAACTCGCATATGTTGGACCGCGCTCTAAACACTGAAGATCGGCTGGGGCGCGTGGCACATCTGTAGGGGCAGTATGTTATTCGTTCAGGCTCCTTTCTCTGTTTCTTGAATGAATGCATTTAATACTACTTTTATCCTATAAATTATGTGACGAGTACAGTTGGTGCGACATCACAATAACCCTCCTCAATGAATATTCTTCAAACTAAATAAAGGTGTCAGGAAAGAAATTGGAAGCCAAAATATATTCTGTAATTGCGCATTACTATGCGCAATGTTTAAATTCCTAAATGAATAAAATTACCATTCTCCCTTCAACTACACCCTAATTAACAAAAGGTCATATTTTAACGTTAAAGATAGAGTTGCTTTTCGTAATTTTATTGCTTCTCAATAAATAGTCTTGAAGTCGCACGAAACTGGTTTTGAAATTTTCTCCTCATTGAAAAGCCTTTGTCTAAGACAATCAAAAGCTCTTGGCATACTTTACTAAATAAATTTTCATTTTTATGGTCATTCAATCGCTTCATGGAAACGACTTAAACTAATAATAAAAAAGATGGAATATGAAATGGGCTTTTCTGAGAGTGTCATTTACATACGCATAAAATAATAACGGCAAAAATTGAAGGAAACAATTTTATTACTATTAAAATGAAGCAGTCTGGTTTAAGAAAAGAATTTTCATCTTTTTACAAGCAATTTGGGGTCTGTTCCTATATCTAAAGTGACATAAACTAACTCGGATCTGGCGATCACAGTGATCGCAACACATAGAAGTGGCGTTTTCGGTCCTCAAATTTAAACAGCTCAAA
>NW_020170620.1:60322-63722 GCF_000524195.1 Echinococcus granulosus | reverse complement strand
CTACTCAATTTGAAGTAATGCTTTTAAATAATGAGCATAGACCTTATATTAAGTATGCAGAAGCTCTGAGAAACTGGTAGTGCATGCTTAAATGCCACTAGTGCAATAGCTGAATTGTTAGATTTTGAAAGTGTTCGTGTAGTGAAATTTACAACATAAACAAATGTAATTTTTTATCTTTATTGGAACTTTGCATGTGGTCAAACTTCCGCTTAACTGTCGCGAGTTCTTCACTGATTTGTGATTAGTCTGGAGGCAAGGGAGGATAATGTTACTAAAACCACATCCGGAGGAGTGATACCCGCGCGTACTATGGATTCGATTACGATATTTGAATAAAATTCCTCTTTTCTTCGGCCAGCTTTCCTTCATTTGGACATTATTGCTAGAGGATGAATGATGCCCCGTAGTGTGTACATTCCGTTTACTAATCTCCTTTTGTGAAGTGCTTAACTCAAAGAAAAAGCTAAAAATGTATATCATTAATTTTCATGGCAGTTTTTGAAGGATAAATCAGATTCTTTTCTATTTGGTTTGACCTCATCGTTGGTCTTTGCGTTCACGGTGGTATCCAATATCTTTGCGGACTCAACATTCCTTCGGTCATGGTTTAGAGGGCAGCACAATCACTGAAAAATGTCTTTTGCTCTTAGTTTTGTTCCTCTGAAGGAATTAGGTAGTTGGATAATTGTATGATTGTGTAGCAGTCAAATGGCAGGAGGCAGTGGTAAACGTATTTAATTTTGTTACGGATTGAAAACTAACTATACCTTCTTCGGTTAAATTTGACTTTGTGTGTGACTGTTTGTAAAACAGATTGCAAGACTTGACTTTAACGTGAGGTAACCAAGTGGGCATACTCAAATAGCATTGGAAATGACCAGCTCTCTATGCTGCCGAGGCAATTTTCTGAGCATTAAAATGAATAAAGAAGGATGAATGCTTCAAAGACGGATTTGAGTATATATTTGTAAAGGTTAATCTGCACTTTAGGAAATCCACATTTTGGAGCTAGGAGAACAACTATCTTAAATCTGGAAAGGGAAGTAAATGAGTCTGGCGCGGAAGTGTTACAAAGTGACAATCGGGAGGACGAAATAGGCAACAGGAAATTAGTTCACCCCAGAATACACCTCCATAAAAATGTATGCGTAGCGTGTCAAGTCTTTCCGGCAAGAGCAGCATAAAAGGATATTTACAGCTAACACATGATAGACCTGATAAGCCAAAACGGAGGTAGCAGAGACCGCAGGCATTGAAGACCTGCACGAAAAATTTGCACGTGATTTGTAGTGCCATCGTCAAATGCCTATTCATGCAATGAACAAGAACCATTTCAGTCCTAATGCTCACAGTGCTCCGTTCTTCTTGTAGCTGCTGTTTCACTTGCTTTACACGCAGTTACCATGGGCAGAAGTCTAAGTCTACATTTGTCGATAGAGGAAGTGAAAAAAATGCAATGAGATTTGACAAAACAGATAGCTACGGCACCTGGCTTTTTTTTGTAGCAGATTCTGCCATTTTGAAATGAATCACTTATCTTTCTAAGTGTCCGCTTATGCTTACCATGAATCTACTTCATCAAAATCCAGGATTTTTAGCTTCCACCACTCCGACATCATTTGATGTTAAGAACTACTCAATTTGAAGTAATGCTTTTAAATAATGAGCATAGACCTTATATTAAGTATGCAGAAGCTCTGAGAAACTGGTAGTGCATGCTTAAATGCCACTAGTGCAATAGCTGAATTGTTAGATTTTGAAAGTGTTCGTGTAGTGAAATTTACAACATAAACAAATGTAATTTTTTATCTTTATTGGAACTTTGCATGTGGTCAAACTTCCGCTTAACTGTCGCGAGTTCTTCACTGATTTGTGATTAGTCTGGAGGCAAGGGAGGATAATGTTACTAAAACCACATCCGGAGGAGTGATACCCGCGCGTACTATGGATTCGATTACGATATTTGAATAAAATTCCTCTTTTCTTCGGCCAGCTTTCCTTCATTTGGACATTATTGCTAGAGGATGAATGATGCCCCGTAGTGTGTACATTCCGTTTACTAATCTCCTTTTGTGAAGTGCTTAACTCAAAGAAAAAGCTAAAAATGTATATCATTAATTTTCATGGCAGTTTTTGAAGGATAAATCAGATTCTTTTCTATTTGGTTTGACCTCATCGTTGGTCTTTGCGTTCACGGTGGTATCCAATATCTTTGCGGACTCAACATTCCTTCGGTCATGGTTTAGAGGGCAGCACAATCACTGAAAAATGTCTTTTGCTCTTAGTTTTGTTCCTCTGAAGGAATTAGGTAGTTGGATAATTGTATGATTGTGTAGCAGTCAAATGGCAGGAGGCAGTGGTAAACGTATTTAATTTTGTTACGGATTGAAAACTAACTATACCTTCTTCGGTTAAATTTGACTTTGTGTGTGACTGTTTGTAAAACAGATTGCAAGACTTGACTTTAACGTGAGGTAACCAAGTGGGCATACTCAAATAGCATTGGAAATGACCAGCTCTCTATGCTGCCGAGGCAATTTTCTGAGCATTAAAATGAATAAAGAAGGATGAATGCTTCAAAGACGGATTTGAGTATATATTTGTAAAGGTTAATCTGCACTTTAGGAAATCCACATTTTGGAGCTAGGAGAACAACTATCTTAAATCTGGAAAGGGAAGTAAATGAGTCTGGCGCGGAAGTGTTACAAAGTGACAATCGGGAGGACGAAATAGGCAACAGGAAATTAGTTCACCCCAGAATACACCTCCATAAAAATGTATGCGTAGCGTGTCAAGTCTTTCCGGCAAGAGCAGCATAAAAGGATATTTACAGCTAACACATGATAGACCTGATAAGCCAAAACGGAGGTAGCAGAGACCGCAGGCATTGAAGACCTGCACGAAAAATTTGCACGTGATTTGTAGTGCCATCGTCAAATGCCTATTCATGCAATGAACAAGAACCATTTCAGTCCTAATGCTCACAGTGCTCCGTTCTTCTTGTAGCTGCTGTTTCACTTGCTTTACACGCAGTTACCATGGGCAGAAGTCTAAGTCTACATTTGTCGATAGAGGAAGTGAAAAAAATGCAATGAGATTTGACAAAACAGATAGCTACGGCACCTGGCTTTTTTTTGTAGCAGATTCTGCCATTTTGAAATGAATCACTTATCTTTCTAAGTGTCCGCTTATGCTTACCATGAATCTACTTCATCAAAATCCAGGATTTTTAGCTTCCACCACTCCGACATCATTTGATGTTAAGAAGGGTAGGTCGACGTTTCTAAAGCTGTAGCATCTTCAAAACTTTGACGTGGCAAAAACGCGGTATAAAATTACACCTCCAAAGTTCTGTCTTTTACCGCTCTAAGCAGAGCCTATATGACCTTCTGATACC
>NW_020170620.1:58683-60222 GCF_000524195.1 Echinococcus granulosus | reverse complement strand
GATGATGGGGAAAAGCGTGGCTTGTTTGATCAGACTTTACTTCTTTTTCCAGTTGCATCAGGGCAATGTCTGGCACCTTTCGCAATGAAACATCTTAACAAAAGTTGGTAAGCAAACTTTTTTATCACACATTCACGTCAACATTAGCAGCAGCACTTTGTTTGGAGGATTACGCGATTCCATTGCATGATCGACGGAGCTGTCACTACTTCAAGCGCCAGTGTTGCACGTTCTTATAAAAACCAGGCTTCTTAGTATCCTATCAGTGTTAATCAATTAGTTTGCCGTGAACAGAGATTAAGTCAACTAAAGAGACCGTTTGCATTACCTCGCCGTCGAGGATTTTAATTTTTGTCAGAAGGAACTTAGAGATCCAGTTTCACTGTCTTTACTAATTGTGCGTGGAATGTATTCCTTTATTTCAGCTGCTAATGATCAAAAAACCCTTTTTGCAGGCAGTGACACTTAAAATGCCTTCATATAGATATAAATATGGAAATTCGGATGAAGTATTACTCATTTTGGTAATGAAATGCGTCACAGTCAGAATGGACACTGCAGGCCCACAAATGCCGTTAGTTAATCTCTATTCGAATGTCCTCTCACCGGGAGTCATACAAAACAGGGATCTGTGTCAACCACAGCAAAAGCCCTTGAAAGGTGAGTCGAACTCCTTGAATTCGGGTGATACACAAGGCCATGTGGCGACTGTTTTTAATCTATTCTTCTCAGTTGCACCATTGAGATGCCAAATCCCAACAGTCATAAAATTTTTTTGACTTTCGTGCAGTGAAGGAAACATCTGCTGTAAAGAAGGCCTTCAAAGATGACCGCATGTACGTGTGCAATAAAGCAAATGTCTTCTACGTTTCAACGTGGGTGCTTCACACGCACGTATTCATGTTATAGACGCACCCGCTTCTCATATAATCAACACGCCAAGAGATAAACCGGGAACACCAAAGATTGTGTGCCAGTAAATACAAGACCTTGAAATTGCCAACTTTTACTTTGCCATCGTCCATGTTAGCGCAATCAACCACAGCCTTCACGATACCAAATAATTTCATGTGTGCAATCAATGGAAAACCTACTTTAAAAGAAATTTTTCCATTCTCTGCATTTGCTTTTGCATCCAAGGATTTTGTCTTTGACAATAGGGAGCTGGGTGCATAAGACGAGGCGATGTGAGGACATTTCGTGCCTTTTCTTCGTCTAAAGCCATGGCCGGAAATTCCTATGTGTTTTACTCGTGACTAATGAGATATCCACTTAGAAACATAGTTAAAACAAAAGACAAGAATAGAGCGTGCTTCGACATTTATAAATGATTCTTTTTTCAAGAATTGCAGTTTGCTTCAGTGAAATTAAATAGATATACACACTTATTTATGTGGATGCACACGGTATCTACTTTTTAAGCTTATTTTATTTAGCCATATTTCTTCCT
Organism: Echinococcus granulosus; assembly: GCF_000524195.1. Lineage (NCBI taxonomy): Eukaryota > Metazoa > Platyhelminthes > Cestoda > Cyclophyllidea > Taeniidae > Echinococcus > Echinococcus granulosus. The sequence goes on along the minus strand of NW_020170620.1, from coordinate 58,772 downwards.
CCAAGGAACCAAAATGGAGGTAGAATAGAGTTAACGACGATCCTAGTGTTTTATAATTACACTTGTCTCCACACCTATTTATACATTTG
>NW_020170620.1:56269-58583 GCF_000524195.1 Echinococcus granulosus | reverse complement strand
TGTGGGCAGTGGTTTTTAGTCGAGTCACGCCACCATCATTTTGGGTGAAGTGGGGGCAAATACATGTAGAGCGAAGTATCCGAGATTGACTTACCCATCGCGACTAGGACTGATAGCAAGCTATTAGCAGTAAGACAGTCGGAGGCCACGCTATTGGGTAGAAGGAGTAAAAGATACACTGCTTCGTTCTCTGCAATCACCCATTAGTCACTGCCAGAGTGTGGAATCCATATTTTGACTGGATATTTGACAATCCCATATCTACGCGGAAAGTAGAATAAACACCTGAGAAATCAGAAGGGGTACAACAGAATCAGGTCCTTGTATTCATTTTTTGTGTAATTCTAAGGATACCTGTAACGATAAACAACATACTCCTTTGAAATTACTGCATAAATTTGAGTCAAAACTATAACATATGGACATGGCAATATTACTTTGAAGATCATTTTGAGTGACGCAAATTTATGGGAATGATGATCATGCAGGGTCCAAAATCTTTAGCAATTCAGCGGGAAACGCTTGTGCACAAGCTGCACGAATACTATGCATACATGATCTGCACGGGAGATCTCACTTTCTGAACCTCATCTCCTAATTATCCCGTGTGGCAACTTGGCAGAACCATCCTTCATTGTTTTATAAAACATGTCGTTTTATGAAAAGCAGTATGTAGCGTACTCTGTGCTTCAACTAATAATTATGCTACCCTCATTATTACCTAAAAATGCAGAGGTGATTGAAAACATTTCTAGTTATATGGTTCTGCTGGCTGCAAGAGAATTCGTCTTATAGCTCCCTCTAATTACGGTTAGTTTAACACCAATTAAAATGCATCAAAATATTAAGGTACTTTCAATTTAAATATGCCTAAGTTACACTATTATATTTTGCCCCTAAATATGGTGCAATTTACAAAAGCATATAACTGTACACTAAATAAGTGCGCTAATTTTTGGGGCTTGACATTAAACGAGTGTTTGCTTTATTTTTTATGCAAAAAAAGTAGATATCTACCTGCAAAACCGACAAAAATAGCCAACCGTAAATTGTTAATATTTAATATTTTTGTCAATTTGTTTGATTTAATATTTTGACCTACAAATACCACTACAAATGCCGCTCATTTAAAGTAGTCTATTAAATTTAGTAATTTGCACTTCTATTCGATACGCTGTAAGTGCCGGGATAGAACACTATCTTTAATCAAATGTAGGGTTCATATTTTGCTTTTTCAAGCACAATGATGGTCACAAAATCAGTTATATATTCATAAATGAATATAATATTTTACTAAGAAGTTAGTGCAATTGAATACCCACTTTTTACGACTTCCACACAAAGTTATTGCAGGTCTAAAATAGCAAGTACTTTTAGTTTGCAAGTAATGCAATTTTTTGTGAATGTGTCTCAACCAATAAGTTGCAAATTTGTCCCAGTGTCATTTATCCTTTTTACTCTATCAAATGCTTCGATCAGTACTCAAAAATATGTTGGTAGGCATTGGCGTTTGGTCTGGGAAGAAAGAAGGGGGGAGGCGTAAGGCGTGAGGTGCGAAATGTGGTATTCCACGCCACAAGGGCTTCATGGTGCTGGACTGCGCGCAGTCTGTTTCGCTTGCCCAAGACAGTGCTTTAGTGCTTTCTCATTGGTAGCGCTGTAGGCGGTGTCGACTGCATTGTGCGGCTTCTACCACTTGGCACTCCTTCTGTTTCACCCCAATGCTACTTCATGGCCTGTTCAGTAGATGTCACTGTGTGAAAGATTAGAAGAAAGGACATTGCAAGGCGGTTAGGGTGCTATTAGCGACATACAAAATCTAATTGAATTACATCTTAAACATTTCAGGTAATCCAAATCTACAACGTAAAATATGCATCTACATTATGCCTAGATAGCTATATAGCTCACCACAAGCAAAACTTTAGCAAATTTAGTCGTCTAGCTACCTTAAGGGTTGGCGTAGTAATTTGATAAATAAACTCGTAAAGTGAGCATTTATATGTCATGCAATCAAGTAAGGTGCATGAGCATGAAACATGTCGTACTTATCTCGCAATATGGCACATATTGGGAGAAATGCATTCTCTTGTATTTTGCTTGACGAAATAAAAGTAGGCGAAATTAGTGATTGATGATGCAGGACGCACTAGCTTCGATCTAGCAGAAATGAGCAGTTCATGTTTCTGTGAATAAGCTAGTATAAGTAGTAAGCGGTTCCATCAGTATATGCCCGTAAGCTTAGCAATTATTTGCCATGTAGTGCAGCAACAACCATAGTGTCTCAATTGCTGTATTCTTTGCAGGAACATTG
>NW_020170620.1:54015-56169 GCF_000524195.1 Echinococcus granulosus | reverse complement strand
AAAAAGCAGTAGAAGCTGGAAATTAGGCTAAGTATGTTGATTTGAATAGGATTGAAATTTCCCACTCTTTCATTTAGAGCCAGTAAATGTCATTCTACCAAAAAATTCCCTTGGATTTTACAATGTTGGTCTCATATATTTGTGTATTGTGCTTGTCGACAGGTAGGCCAAATTGTGCATTCTTGTTGATGGAGTCAATTTAGAGAAATGTTGTGCAGGAAGAAAAGCTTCAGTTTCATCAAACTCGTTCTTCTAAAGAAAGATTTCGTTTTTAAAAATAACGATATAAAAGCGGTGGCTGAACTCAACAATGCCGTGAGAAAGTTTTTGAAAGAAATAAGTAGAGCACAAACTTCTGCAGCTGCAAATTATATTTTAAATTCTGTATGACTTTCAGTCTCAGCGTGAATCCCAATCGGAGGCGGACGTGGTGTTGAATAGGTATGCACTTGCTTCTTTCCATACACTCTTGTCTACTACTCAAGTCCCATTTGCAGCATCAGGTATAAATTAAGAGGCCTTGCCAAGCGAAAAGAAGAGGAGCATTGCTTGGCCAAACGTACGTTTTGTCCATGTCGATAATAAAAGTTGCTGTATGAAGACGTTAATTGATTTAAGCCTATTAAGCCGTGCAATATGGACAAATGCAATTGAACATTTAATAAAAGAGCAACACAATGCGCATATTATGGGGAAGAACTATTTAGTTCTTAAAGGTATTTGAGTAGTCCTAGGATAAACTGTTTTGTCTGCAAGAGGCGCAGACATAAACTACAGGCACGTAAGCATTCTACTCTGTAGAAGTTCTTTTTTTAACCTGGTCCTTTGCTCAGTCCCATAGTCTACGAATGACATTTAAGCACTTTGCTACTACAACTGGACTACTCGACTCCCTAAATACATGAAAATAATGGTTAGACGAGTGCATTCTTGCACCAGAAGAACTTATTTGACCCTAACGATGGGGAATGGGCAGTGCATATTTGCCGCCCCTCCTCCAATGCAAACACTTCGACAAGTCCATTTTCAATATTCGGTATAATCCGCAGTGCCTTGCATTATCTAGTGACAGAAAGAAGAGGGATTTGACTCCATTTATTTTCTAGTATTAACTGTCGTGCGCATTGCTTCTCAAGAGGAAGCACTATTTTAGGTCTACCATTCAACTGTATGGAGCGGACACACTTCAGCCGTAGTAAGTGTTTGATTTTTAGCGAGTGAGCCATAGATATTGCAGTCTACTACATATTCATACAGTCAAGTGTATGTATGGAGTGATATGGTGGAGCTTGGGAGTGCTGAGTGGGTGGTGAGTGCATCGTTGAGGATGAGTATGGCCACGTGCGTTCGATTAATAGAAGTTGGGTTACAGGCAGTTCCACTAGCCTTTGGAAATAACCCTTTGCTTTAATGCTTATGGGAAAGTAGTTTCATTCTTCACAATCTGTAAAAGTTGTTGTGTTTATCACATCACTTTCACAATTGCTAACAATCAATTTATCCCTGCTGACGTTATCTACCGTGTATAGAAGAAATTGGATGCCTGTGTTATTAGTGCAGTCGGTTTCCTTCCTTCCACCGCAGTGGAAATCTACTCCATAATGGCGGAAATAATGAAAAGTAATTGTGCATTTGCCAACTACAGGTATTGAATGAGTAGATTTAATTTGTCTAGTAAAAGTAAATGCGATAATACTAAAATGAGAGTAATAAATGCAATTATGGGCTCAATTGCGATAATGCAAAGTATGTGCGTTCGCAAAAAGTATACTTCGCCAACTTGAAATGAGTGTCAGAGTGTGTTGTCAAGTAGCATGAATGAACGCTGTTCCACGTAACTACTTTGATAGTATTAAACCAAGCATGTATAGGAAAAGTGTGGGGGAGGAGGAGGACGAGCTAGGCTAACTACCGACCCTTTGCGTACCACCTCTACAGTTTGCTTCTAAGTAGAAGGTAGGTATTTGTAGTAATATCCAACACCCAAATCTTATCTACATTGCACTTAAATGACCATACTTCGAGCTGTATGTAAATTATTTTAAGTGCACCCAATTTTGACTAGTTAGAATTGACTCTCCTCCTCGCATTGATTGTACGCATTCAGTACACATCAGCAGTCAAAGAGGTGTCCATTGTGGATTTATAAATGCA
>NW_020170620.1:51647-53915 GCF_000524195.1 Echinococcus granulosus | reverse complement strand
TCATTTCTCAATGCCGCTCCTCTCAGCAACCTCTTCCACTGCATCCTGTCCGTTGCTCTCCCTCATAGCTACTCATCTAAGTATCCCATCCTCAAGGCCATGGTACACCGCCCTTTCTGATCACTGTAATTTGTCTGCTTTACCTATCCAAAGGTTTTAATGCCTCTTGCAGTTCACTTTTTCTGTATTATTGTCGTCTTTCCATAACTTCTCCTTTTTTAATTCCTACAGAGACTAAATTTCACCCAAAAATCAGCAATGGTCAAACAAAAAAATTTAGCTAATTTTTTACTGCCCCTGAGGTTACCAAATAATTTTTCCGCACATCCCTTATCAAATATTTGCAGATTTAAATAGATGTTTTCCAAAAAACCCATTCTCTTAGCATTTCACGTGGACAGCATAGTGCAGACGTTAATTACACAAGCATTGGCCGTTTGGGTGAGTAAATGGGTATAGGGGTTAGTGGGGGGGGAGGGGCTGAACACTCGACTGCTTCCAGCAGTCAGCAAGTCATCGCATTATCACTCTCTTCATGCAAAACGCTAGAATGCGGGTTGAGATCGGAGGTACAGAGAGTACCGAGTGAAGAGTGTTGCCAGTAATCCAGGTGAGCAAATTAGTAAAACATCTTTTCTCTTTCGCAAATCCAGTGGATACATACAAGCTTGGAGACCTCTCCTCTCTCCTCCTTTACATTTAAATGTGCCTCGTCTCGGATCGACATATGGCACTTTCTTTCCAAAATAACTCATACACTCAGAAGAACAATGAAAACAATGTCAACACCGCCAGTCGATTACTCGTTCACACCGCCACCCATCTTGACCGATTCACAATGTTACCCTTCATTGAGGAAAGACATCATTTCCACCAAGAGTGCTTCTCATTCTAGTCAACCAGGTCAACAACATGCATTTCTCCTCCACCTTTCCCCACCTCCTGCAACTTCATTTGCATTGCAAAGGATGCCGTGGAAAAAAGATAGCTAGCATTTGTCATGCGGCAATTGTATTGTCACGAGCAATTGCAATCGTAAGTGACAGATGAAGAAACTGTCCATGCTATTAAACAAAACAGTGCTTGTGGTTGGAGTTGCATATGACATTAGAACAAAACTCAACCTTTGAGAGAGGCTTGTGCCACACAGCGCATGGAGGTAAAAAAGACCAGCGCATCATAAGTGTAGTAGTTAAATGTAGCTGTGCAATTTTCATTCATTTGAAGGTTTCCATGATTTAGCCTGACCATCATTTTGGCAAATAAGCGCAAAATGAAGGGCTTATGGCCTCACTTACATGGTTTCGATCGTTTTGCCTAACTACGCCTTCTGGATGGGTAATGCCTGGTGTAGTGAAATAGGCACTTCAATGAAAGGCGTTCTTCGGCATCTTGGTGACAAGTCAACAAATACAACTAGACAATAACACACTCCAATTACCAATTTCCATACACATAACAGCACAAAATCCTAAGCAAACCCAGCTCCCAGTAACACGGACCATCATACGATTGGAAAAGCGACCAAAATCAAGAAGAGAAATATGACGTGTGACCTTCAAACAGAGTTATTCTTGCCACATCCTACTCAGACTTGCGGAGTACACTTAGACGACTATGATGGTACTGTGGAAAACGGACCACTTTATCATGCTTAAGTGGCGCGCAACCTAGCACAAACACGCGTACGATAGGTAAACACATTCTTCTAGATATAGAATATTGCTTAGGTTGGAAGCTTGCATAAGCGGCATTTGGGGCCAAGACTTTCCCAATCGATGTGCGTGTGAAAGAAGTGCTAAATCGCTCATGGTGAACACCACCCAGGATTGTTCTTGATACCTCACTCTTGGCTTATTATAACTAACACTGACATGCAAGTCTTATTGCTTCAAAACAAATTATTACCTTGGGTATGATGCATCCATTTCTGGATGAGTTCTCTGGATGGCATATTTTACTACTGCTACTTTTACAATGGCTCTGCAAAAAGAATTCACAAGAACTTCATGGTTTTAATAATGTTTAAAAGCCTAAAGCTAATGCATTCCTTAACAATTTGGACAAAAATACATGCTGCAAGAAAGGACGAACCATTTCAAATCGTATCAATACAAGCAACAGGGCCTGAGCATATTTTCTCACTCCCAAATCAAAGCAAAATCAAACAATGGAAGCATACAGCACCCATGCCAAATTAAATCAGACCGTCCTAAGATGATTCAGACCCACTCAAAAGTGTTTGCGCACCGGTCCCACTTCCCAAGT
>NW_020170620.1:49258-51547 GCF_000524195.1 Echinococcus granulosus | reverse complement strand
GCTTTCAGCTCCACAACCATGCCATCCGTTGCAAATGGACTATGCATGTCAATTCCAAAGTGGGAAAGATGCTGCGCCAACAGTAAGTCAGTCACCATGTCCTCCTCGGTGTCGAAGAAGACGTCTGCACTTTAATACAGGAAAGAGAGATTGAACACTCCGGCCAATTGGTCATCATTGCTGCATGATTATTTTCCCACTGTCCAGTAATCCATCTCTATTGGCCAAGCCTCCCAATAATCTACTTATCCATTCAAACGTCTACTTAGGCAACCATTTATGTATCAATTTATGAATTGCTATTCTCTTTGTCCATCCATAACTTTGAGTACTTATCAAAACAAACAACCTTTCAGTCTTAAATGCTTTCTTTCCATCTAGCTACTCATTCTCAGTCCATATTTCTACCCATTCCTGATGCCTGCGTTTACCCCAGAGTGTAGCAGTCCATCCATCTCGTATCTGCGCCTACAAAAGAGCCCAATAAACTACACAGTCATCCACTGAGCTCACAAACTGGATCAAGATAAAACACCAATGCCTTACACAGGGTGTAATCATACCAAATTTTACACTCAAAAGTTACTTGAATTGGACATAATGCTCAATTTCATGATTGCTACAGCCAAAAACTTCAGGAACTTTGGTTGCAGGAAATCGTCACATCGGTGAGATTCATCCACAGCTTCTTCATTCGATTGTACTTATGACGTTTGGGGCACCTGTAATGTCTTTCACAGGTTGATAACAAGCAACCACTTTTATGGTCATTGTTAATAGGATCTAATATTTCGTCTGATCTACTAATAGCATGATAATTTACATTCTAACCTTTTAAAGGTGTCCAGATAGCAGTCGAAAGGACTTATGTTCAAGCAACAAGGCTAACGACGTTCGTTGCAATTTCTCGACTCAGGATGTAATTGGACAGAACGCAAACAATAAGACCCAAAATCTTTATTCAGAATACAGACCCCACTTTTCCTACTGCATACACAGAGTGTGAATAGGCAAGTTCACCTGATTCGATGCTGCTTTGCGACCACAAAGGGGATGTGAAAGCTAATGCCACATTGCCCGAAGAAGACACGGACTGACTCAGCGGAGAGGATGATGACCAAGTGAGCAATGTGAACCCATAAAATCGACTACTTTAGGACATTTATACACGTATGCATGGTTTTCACGGCACGATATACCTGAGAAAGAATCATACTCAGCTTCACGAGTTCCTACGTACACAGAAAAAATTAAGGAAAGACTAATTCTGAAAACATTCCAATCACTTTTATGTTGCTACTCTCGCGTAATGCCAAATTTGGAAATTAAATAATTAAGTGTTGCTTCAGTGTTAATAAAACTATAATTGGGTTCTGTTTGGCAATAAATATCATCTCAACATACCCAAACCTCTTGTTTCAAGGGGGCTGATGGAAATCTTCCTCCCGATTTTCCACAAACTACGCCAACCAGATTGCCAACTAACGATGCGGTGAGTGGAGGGATGGGCAAAGCCACCTTGCGAATGATCGATTCCCCTGCAGTAGTCACCTGGGCGAACATGTCCTCCGCTAAACAAATCCGGACAATGATGTCTCTTCTGTTTGGTAAATAGGTTTACCTTGAGATACGATCAGACAATATGGCGGTTTAGTGGCATTTTCTTCCTAGTGGTTTATGACTAGTTATAAGCCAAAGATATTAATCATTCCTATAATGCCAGCAAAAATTCTGCGTTCGGGATTTCAATGCTTGTATTCTTAGAAATTTCGTTTGTTTTTAGTTTTCTTTAGCGGTTAACAATCTGTCTTGCAGCGTCTCCGTGAAGGCTGGCAATCTATAAATGTGAAGTTGGGAGGAGTTGATACTTAACGTGCCTAACGGTTGTAGTCTAACAATGAACTTAACTTTAAGAAAAAAATGAGCAATTTACGTATTTTTATTTAAATTTCTTCTACATTCGTATTGATCACAAAGTGATTGCTGAGGTGTTTGGATTAAAATGACTGCAATGGCATAACACCTGCCCTCTGGGTGAGATTTGCAACTTTGATGGCCTTGTGCGCACCCATGTGTGCCATTCGAGAATGCACCTTCTAGACGCACTTATTGAGATCCTTTTGGATACCAAAATGAGGCTACTACACGTGACTTCCTTTTGCCCTTCGTAAAGATTGTGACAATTTGCATATTCTCCATCTGATACATTCGCCTTGTTGAATAAATGAGTGTGCAATTGTTAATTTCCTCTTACTGCAACCTGGTACAGTACAGCGGCATCAGGCTGTT
>NW_020170620.1:48142-49158 GCF_000524195.1 Echinococcus granulosus | reverse complement strand
GATCCTATTGTCTGTAGAGCCTTGCTTTTAGCAAATGAATGAAAGTCATGCCTCAGACTTCTGTAATACTCCCTATAATTTAGGTGTATAATGAATCGGCTCTCATGGCCATCAGATGTGCTGGCGTAGGAACATGGCCTGCCACCATCCCATTTATCCAATTACTGTCACCCGTATCCACAGCATGTAGTTTTGCAAATTAAGGAGATTTGTTAACAAATCAACCCTTATTTTTTAGCCACTCTAATAAGGACGAGTCTTCACTGGCGTCTTTTAATGAATTAAAAAATCTGGTGCCATCTACTTTGTCGCGGAGCAGCAAATTGTTAGTTATCTTTTTAGACAGCAGCAAAATATACCAAATCTCTCCAAAGGGATTCATAATCGCACTACACGTTAGTATCTGTTCTCCAATAAACATCATTAGGTATGATCTTCATTCCTACGCGCTATGAAAAAACCGTTTGGAGTAGTGCTGACATGCAATTATTAATGCCGAGCCAACATTTGCCCTACGTACTTTTCACTTCAGTTTCCTAATCTAATTAACACAGCAAAAAACGAGCAACTAGCCTTTACTTCTAAATCGGCTTCCAAAACATCTTATGTCCCACTGAAAGCTCGGGTGCCAGTATTTGTAAGCATCGTAAAGTCATCTCATCACATCGACAGAGGCAAGAAACACAATGGTGTTCTACGAACACCCCGGCTTCCAGTGACTACGGTGAGAAAGGGAGGGTGTGGCAGACCCCATAAGTAACGACAGCCATAATTCTTATCCATTGGTTTTATTTGTCTTGCTCTCCCCCGAATTAAAGGAAGGAAAACACCTGTGTTCAAATTTATAAATAGTGAGGTACAGCAATCTCTCAAGAGGTGAAGGATTCCCTATTCCACGGCAACCAACAAAATCTCACCATCTGCATATGACCAGGTGAAAGTTCTATAACTAGCATTTTACTTCACAGTTTCTTACGCCTAACCTAGGGAAATGACAACTGCAGCCAAGTAATACC
>NW_020170620.1:45999-48042 GCF_000524195.1 Echinococcus granulosus | reverse complement strand
ACTAAATAGGCAAGTAGCACCGCAAAACCACTTGTGCATTGGCTTTAACAGTGGTCCCTTGGTGAATTGACATTTAGCTGCTTTAGTTCACTCCGCGAGGACCGCAAACTCTCCAAAAGGTGTAACAGATGGCGGATGGGGAACGAAGTAGTCTAAGCTGAATTTACTGCTGTCGAAATCACCTTACTGATGCCTTCTCAAATAACCCACTTTTTAATAATCTCTTCACGCATACCATTTCATGTGCTAGCAGGAACATTTCGTCTGACAATTCATCTCCACTGTTACCGCAAAGTTGACTAGTAGGAGCAATGGTCTCTTGTTCCACTTGCACACATTGATGCAGCCCGTGTAAAACCAGAGACGATTTTTTTAAGATTCCCTACCTCCTCTCAGCGTAGCAAAGCGTTGCTTGATTCAGTGAGTCAGCGCCAACTATTTTGCAATGAAAGTAGGCTAAATCAAATTGTCTATTTCACGGCCGAGGCAATCACACAATCGAGAACCGTCCTTTCACCTGTTATCCGATAGGTGTAGGCAAAGGAAGCTCCTTTAAATGAGACCTTTAATAACAGAACAGGAATGTACTCCTCTCACGTGTATGTCTTCTCATACATTCACCTCCGAAGTAAATCTTTTCTGCCCCTTCATCCCACCATGCACTGACCGTCCTCACCAAGGCTTCATACCAAAATTGACGACATGGAGTCTTGACTTTGGAGTCCAAGGTGGCTTGTTGTCAGTTTAGCAGTCTTAACAATTGGTACTTTTAATTTTGTTTTAGAAATCAGGAAAGGAAACCTCACCCATCGTCATCGCTTAGCACCAGTGATATGGCACGTTGAGTTGTTAGGAATTTAGGAAAGCAGGTCTGATTCAACTACCTTTTATATACACCAGAAAAGTAGAACTATCATGGAAGCTAACATAAATGCAAAGTCAACGGCCTCTGCAATCAGTTCTAAAATGATCAACTGTGGGGCTATTAATGAAGTTTCCATCCCTTCAACAGCCAGACAATCGTGAAATCTACACAATGAGTCGATTTTGGCTGAGAAATTCGTTTAGTTTTATGCTCATTTATATGAACTCCCCTGGTCTCATTCGACTTAAAAAGGTAAATCCTGATTACCTTTCTGCCGCTGAAGCCACCTCAAGTTTTAAAATAATTGTAATAATCTAATGGCTGTCCTTCTTCTCTTATTCTTGGTATTTTTCAGTACACCCACCTTAGAGATGCTTAGAAATCGAAAAAAGAAAGGATTTTCTAGAAATGGCCATTTAAAGAGCAGATAATCAGACTCTTTGAAGCTAGTTTTGCAAAGGTCTGTTAATTTGGTCAATGAAGCTACTGCCATGAAAGAATGTTAAGCAAAATTCACCAATGGATTGGTAATGAGGTAAGGCAAGAATAAATGAGGAAAATGGGCGGTATTAACAAAGGCGAGATAGGGACGAGAATAGAAAAGAGGTAAAAGACGTCCACTCCTGATTTCAAGGCTCTACCTATTAGTAATATGTGGTAAAGGAGGACGTTATACTTGAGAACTAATTCAATCACGCTTTGGCTACCCTCATCTAAGGCTGGGCTCAGCATGGATTCGAGGGTAAAAGCACAATTTAGTTGCTTTTCTTCGGACTTCATCTTACAATGTCAAATGAGGGATTGGCCAATATATCATGCATAAAGTGTCAATTCCCATTTGCAGAGGCAAACAGATGATAGTCTAGATTAGGTAGATGGTCCTCCTTCTGCAAATACATTCCATATTCTGTGCGGACTTGCTGGCACCTAGATTCCGCGCAGAATTAACATAAAATCAGCCATCCGAGATATTTGGGAGAATAACTGTTTAAATGGTCACTTTTCATAAGTCATTTTGCAAGTTGATCTTTTCGCATCGATCAAGTTGACCGACATGGATATGTGAAGTTACTCTTTAGCGTCACCTTTCTGCAATCGATTTTAACAAATTTGAAACATTAGATCAGTGCCAGAAATGAATTAATAATAGAATACAATTACTGATGGATTCCTAAAGG
>NW_020170620.1:43044-45899 GCF_000524195.1 Echinococcus granulosus | reverse complement strand
CTTCTTGGTGCAGCCTTGCTTTGCAGACAGTGCTAACCTGGGACACTGAAGACGTGTCAACATTATCTAGCCGACTGTTCAGCGCCCTTTCTATGTATAGTGCCACCTACCTAAAATGGTGTCTTCATTTATTTAGCCTTCTGTTGCGCAAAAAAGCATCTCATTTTCACCACTTAGGGGTGAGAAGTGCGGAAGCCATACCAGAGCAAGGAAGAGTTATGAAATTCATAAGTTGTTTATTTCCAGTGCATTGATCTCAAATCCGTTCATTCTTGTAACCTCAGATCTGTCCTCTCATTTTGGATCCACCTACTCACAGTCAGATTAAAGTAACCTCCAATTACCCAACTATGTATAGTTGTCATTTGTCAAAGGGGAATGTTAGGGCAGCTGATTTATTCTGCATGATGGATCATAGACAGGATCCCCTAGGTCTATCAATAAGTCATGTGACCAACTGCGAACCCCAAGGAACCTTCCTAACCTCCTACGCTTCGATTGAAAGTGGAGTAGCCGAATTTTTTAAGCGTATGCGAGTTAACTCGTTGCCTTCAACATAGCATGCACGAAGAGTTCGTGTGCCGTGGCCGGTGTGTCCAGTCACTCACAAGTGACCCATGCATCTTGAGTCAGAATGGATACCACCATTACTGTAGTCAAGAGACGATAAGTGTTGTGTGTGTGGGTTTAGTAGGCGGTCCTCCAATTTCTGGTGAAAGCAGCGATGACATAAGCTTAGTGGTGATGGAACGCCAAGCAGCAATTTCACTGTCAGTGATGCCACCCTCTGTGGTAGTTTTCCATCCAATCACCACAGTGGTAATTTCTCCCTGCATTTTAGAGCGCGAATTGTCTGATCTATGTGCAGGCCTTTTTAGGTTTTTAAGATACAAGCCTTCATAAAAATATGTGAGCACGTTTTGCATCAGTCAAGTCGATGTTGTACACAAGGACAATTGCTGAATATACGAAGGCCTTTTAAGTAAAACTAATAAAAAGAATTCATAAATAAAGCTTATAATATCATTAACAGATAGGTGGCATCGAGAACAAATCCAGTGGACGACGATGCGTTCACATTGGCGAGGAGGGTACGAGGAGTTGTGCTGGGACTACCATTCACCTTTTTTGTGGCCGCAACCCTATTTGCGTTGTTTTTCTCCCTTCGGACCGATGACAAGCATACTGGAGTATGGAAACAGTGAGGCAGCAGTTAATTCAGCAAATGCGTTTGCTCAGGTCATTTTCAGTTGGTCCATCCGTCTATTCCACACGTAATAAAAAGTCATAAGCAAAGTAAACATTAATATTTGCATCTAAAGCAGGTGTTTAATCTGTTTATTAACTACGGCAAATGGTATTGGCTATTTGTAAAAAAACTAGTCCGGGGACTTACTCTAAGCAAGATCAGATAGTTCTGCTTCCTGGGTAAGCTTAAAGCACAGAATCGTCGTAAATACCATCTTCATTGTTCTCTAAAATGCAATAAAATAGAACAAACTTTGCTGGCTCCATTTAACGCTTCCTTTTTGTTTCCAATTTGCAGGTTTCTTACACACATTCAACATGATGAGGTGTTTTGGATCGATTAGTTCTAATCACTTTCCTTGACTCATTTCTCCTGTTGTCACGACTTCAGCAGTACACAGGGTGGAAAAATCTATGACGAAATTCCCCTACTTTAACTCTTAACTAGGCTTGAAATTAATAAATAATCCCTAATATTCTAAATTTGTTGTTTGTAGGATGTGGGCTCACGAGCCCTAGACCTGTCGACATCTCAAACCGTGGCTCCCATCACCGATACATCTGAGTTAACTGAGTGTCTGGCCACCAACTTCCTAATGAGCGAATGGGTCTTTCACCGCCACCATCGCATAGCATATCCACCGTTGTCTTTACCATCACTAGCGGTTTCTAGACCTGTCAACTTGTGTATGTTATATGTCGCGGCTGCCATCTACCGCTGCGAGTATTACAGTCATAGTAGCACCCATCTCGGTCCTTCAACCAAATTGTTTTGTCATGCATCAATCTAATTCTCATTTACTGGAATTGCCCTCATTTGCATGTTAGAAAATGTTGTAATTCCACTGAAGCAGTAGGCAATTTTTCATGCAAGATTCAAATAAAGAACGGCCTTCTAGAATGCCAATTTCATGATGTCATTTTGAATTACAACGGACATTTTAGCAAGCAAATTTTTCCAAATGGCTTAGTTGGATTTTATTAGTATCCTACTCCTCATCCATTGATAGAACTAGTCTAATTAGGCCTCCGCACTGAATATATTGCCAGAATGCCTGGTGATCATGGTGGAGTTGCTAATGCTGATCATTGTGTTGGTAGGGGATAATTGTACGATGCTTCATCATTATGGCCTTCGAGTTTTGGTTAGCAAAATTTTAAAAAGGTACATTTACCTGTGAAAAGAGTTGAACAAAGTCGATTATTGTTGCGTAAATCTTCTTAGCTAGAAGCATGAACTTTAAAACTTCAGCCATGGTAAATCTGAATTACTGTGCTTGTGCTTCAAATCTGTGCGTTGATCAGTGGAATGGGTGAAAAATATGTGAACAGATGAAATAACTGGGAAATAGGAAGTAGGTTTATCTCCTTTCATGCATCTCCATAAGTCTTTGTTTCTCCTGACCAGCACTAACACACTAAATTCAACAACGAATCGGGCTGTAAACATAAAAAGTTCTAAGAATTATTACCATGTGTGGTGCACTTACCCTGGTTAGATGACCTCAAACTTTGGTGCTCTCTAAGTGATGGGAAGTATTCCCATAATATTTCATTTGCCCGACTCACAACTAGAAGCAAAGTCTCTCTCTTCATTGTAGTCACAG
>NW_020170620.1:40678-42944 GCF_000524195.1 Echinococcus granulosus | reverse complement strand
CTTTCCATATGGATAGCTGGATAACTGTATGTTTGCATTTGGGTTTGACTGGCGAAGTACTGGTTTAGTGTCAACGGCAGCTACAATTTTTCCAAATTCTGGTTACTTGGGCCGCGAATTGTCCCCATCTTCCCTGTTACTTTCCATCCCCTTAGCGTCTTTCTTCTTTCTCTTCCTTTTCTTCTTTAGACTATTTTTTGCAGTTGCAAGACTACTCTTTCGTGTCACATTTGCTCCTTTTTCTTCTTGCCATCCAGCGTCCATATCACTTCGGAAGGGAAGTGAATGGATTAGAGAGCAGTTTGTGAGAGATGAAACATCGACGAGGATAAGGAAATATGGAAAATTAACTGTTTAACCAGAAACCAATATCATAATGTTCAAACCAACCAATAACCCATTAAATTAACAAACAAGTTTCTACTGGGCTCGAAGTGAGGCTAGATATCTGGTCTACTAGATATTTATAGAGGTGAAGAGGAGATGAATGAAAATGCGTATACTCATAAAAATGTACAGCTGCACAAAAAATTTTGGACTAACACGAAAAGACTAATAGAGAAAGCGTGCATTCTTACTCGTTTCTGCGATGCCCCATTTGGTCTGACTGTCTATATGGCAAAATATGAGCCTGAACAATAACGCAAGCAATTAGAGCGGAGGTGTTCAATGAACAATGCCAACGAGTTACCCACTCGTGCACACACACAAACAGGGCAACATTAGAACTAAAGATTAGGGGTGGGCAGTTCGCATTCTCACCAGTTTCTGTGATTGACCAGGTATATGGACTGTCTACAAGGACAAAGGAGTAAACGTAAGTTCGGCTATCAAACGAATTGCAAACTATGAACGTTTTGATTTACTCACCTTCCCTCTCAAGAGTATATTGAAAGGAGAGACTAAATAGGTGGGGTCTAGGATGTGTTGAAGCAGAAGAAAGGGATGGAAAACCTGAATGCCGTCACAATGAGGGGCAACAGGCGATGAGTGATAAAATACCGTCATTAGTAAAGAGCAGAGTAGTCTAATCTGTGTCTAGTCTGGCAAGTGGATAAGGGGGAAGCGGACACGTACAACACAAAAGTGGATTAAACTCACCAAAATAACATAGACAAAGAATGACGCAGGAGGAGGAGGAGATGGGAGAAAAGTAAATTTGGCTTCGGAGGATGTCAAGATGAGAAAACCAAATGGAAGGTGGGGGAGGAAGGAGCTCTGGCCTCAGTGAAATGCAACTTAGGAAGGTAAGTACATGCGAGTGCATCTGGCTATCGGAATCTATTAGGTGCAAAAGAGAAATGATGCAGGATGACGTGTGGTGATGCACAACGTGAGACGCATTACTGTAAGATAAGAATGAGATACTCACAAAAGTGACATCGAACCGGAATTTTGGTACGGAAGAGGAGACAGGAGGATTTTACTGCCTTCGTCTGTCCGAACATATTGCTTGGCCCTACCAGTGTAAACTGAACCCTAATATCTGCAAGACAAAGTGAGAAAGCCTCCCTTTACCTCAACATCTTTCTAACCCTATTTCAAGTGACAAATGAAGTAGCATTTGAATGATGGAGCATGAAAGCAGCTACGAAGTATAAATGATGGAGCAGATAGCTTAGTCTATTCTAAACTAGCTAAGCCTAATCTAGCCCAACGTAGCTTATTACCATGGATCTACAATGAGCAAATGACACAGCAAGTAAACATGATCCGGTACATCTGCTACTGATTTTGCGTTTGTAAAATGCAGCAAGAAGATCCCTCGGGATGATTAAGGTATGAAGCGAAGAAATTGGCAACTCACACCGGTGCCTCCTGTGCCTAAGCAAATCTCTGCCCCTCACTATAGAGGAGAGTATGGGTGATTCGACCTCACCGGTGGAGGCGAAGAACAATACCTGTTCAGCTAAAAAGCATAAAAGAGCAAATAAAGAGGAAGAAAGGAATGGGAAAGGCAGAGAACAGTAGGGAATGAAATATGGGAATATGAACTGATACTGTGCACAGGGTGGGTTAATTCGGAACAGTTTTTTTGTGATAAGATACTGCGTTTTCATTTAGTTACTTCTTCCGTCTGTTTATCTGTTCATTCATTACTTTATCTACCTCTGCCCATGCAACCGCTGCAACCATAAATTACGGAAAGAGTTGGAACAACTATGCATTCAAATAAACATGAAGTTGGAGCGCCTGCTGTGAGCACACAGACCTCTCCTGACATGCCCATTTACAAAAGAGTGCCATCTGAGACAGCAGCGGGAAA
>NW_020170620.1:39138-40578 GCF_000524195.1 Echinococcus granulosus | reverse complement strand
GAGGTAGCCAGCGAACTAGTGCGGGAGGCAGGCTCTCTCACCTCATTCGTAGCCTTACTTCTTCAACCACGTCTCTACTCTAACGGATACTTTTTTTTGTCCTCAACCCTATAAATTCGCTTTATCACGGGATTTGTACTAGCAGTGATTAGCAATGTTTTTGGCTATTTTAGCGACTACCTTATAAACCGTATTGCACGCACTTCCACCTCCACCGTTCCTGCCTCCTAGCTAGCGACCGGCTGATCGCACAAGTGAGATCGCGTTTCCTGCCCATGAAAATACCCGCTTTCCCTCTCAATGACATCACTCCATGGCCATGTTCAATCAACAATTCCCATAACTGCCAACGGATTTGCACAACACTTATTTCAAAATACTTTTATGCGTCTAAAATCTCCAAAAGAACGTGCACGTTCTAGATTTTGCTAAAAATTCTTTGTCTTTGCCTTTTTTTTTGCAAAATGTCAGGAACCCCTTTACCCAGCTGAGATCGCGTTTGCTTAGCATTGCGTTCCCCTCTAAACCCTCCACTTTGAATGTCAGCGTCGGCAGCAAATCCAAACAGCGCTGACCAAGCTGCCGAATAGTGGACTAGCTGGTGGGTGGGTGGACGCCACGTAGCTGACTCATCTAGGTGGGGAAAGCGATCCACCGATCGATTGGTGGAAACTTCTCTCCTACACACGTTGCCTATTGGTTATCGCTCACCTGGGCACACACGTACACACACGACTTCAGTTGAGAGCAGTTCATCGCCAAAGGCGGTGCGAGGCGCTACGCTGCTGGTGAGTGAAAGAGCCCTGAAGGGACAACGACGCTTTTCATCTCTTTCGCCGGATTAACACATCCTGCCTGTTGTGGAGGGAAGGCGAATCCAATGTATACATCCGCATTTCTGCAAACTTACTCCAGAGGTTTCGTGAAACCGCAAAATAGATCAAAGATGTGCCTAACAGTAACAAAAAACAGCTCTGTTATTTAATAACTTTTTTTAGGACCTTTGGGCTATATGGCTGTGAAATACTTATGCTGTTTTAATGTACCTTTCAGGGAGGAGGCAACCTGAAAGTTCGAATCTGGTGAGGGGTTTGTTGCCTTCCGTGCCTAGTTGTGATTGCAGTTCTTCCCCTCCCTAAACGTTGAACCTTTCTGTCTCACTTTTTTACTGAACCTTTTTAATCCTTTTGTGAGAGTACACCATCCACGGCCGCGTCGCTCGCATCCATATCCAGTACAAACGATTGGGCGCTCGATTCGAAGTTTGGCAATACTAGAATCAAAGTAGAGCGGAGCATTTACTTCAATTCTTTAAACGCCTCATCGTGCTCTTTCTCCCACTTAAAATTTTTCTTCGCCGGCTTATCGGTTAATTTATGTAGCGGGCTGGCGATCTTAGCTAATCCCTTTACGAAACGCCGGTAATAATTTGCCAGACCT
>NW_020170620.1:35842-39038 GCF_000524195.1 Echinococcus granulosus | reverse complement strand
GCAGGTGCATGATGGAATGCCCTCTAGCAAACTGCTTTAGCCCTCTATTTACAGTTATTGATTCTTTCATTTCTTACATCTCTGAGTGCAGTTTAAATGGATATTTTTCTTACTAGGGATTGATTTATCCCTCTCCACAAAATGTGAATACACTGTTTATAGGTCGAACAGGTATCTGGCACTGGCAGCAAATTTAGCATGTAATTTTGATTATCAGAAACTACATGGTGATGATGTGGTAAAGTGTACTTACTAGCATGCAGTTCTGAATGTATTTTGCAAACGCGTGCACATTATAATTCAACTCTCCGATGGTAGATAGACGCGATTTTTTGAGAAGCGAATACAATTGTAGACTTGCTCTACATAATTTAGCTCCCTTAAAAAATAGTTAATAAGAAGCGGCTCAACTCCTCCATTTTTCACCAACTAAATACAACTGCAGATTTAACCTTAGATAACTTGGTTTTTTTCGACTAGATTATCACGAAATGCCTTAACTGGTCAGTTTTCTGCCAGCGAAAGACGAATTTAGATTTGCATCAACATAATTTTGCTCCCTACCAGATTGGTTAACTAGAAGTAAATCAACTCGTCGAATCTTCTTACAAATAAATAGGATATCAAATTCTCCCATTTAATATAGTATAGGTCTCTTTCTGATCAAGTAGGAAGGAGTGGCACAGGTAGTGGATATACTGCACAGTGAAAGAGAATTAATGTTTTCTCTCAGGTAATGGTGAAACCCTTAGATATAGGCAACAATTAGTGGCTCAAGAAGTTGATATTCCGCCCACCGAATAGGTAAGAAGATAAGATCACAAAAAAAATCAATGTAAATTCAAAAATGTTAAGAGGAAGTAGGTAAACTTGCTGGAAGAATGCCAGGGCCTTAAATCCATAGAGTGTATTTACAAATTTAGAAGTAATTGTCACTTGACTTTTTTAGTGAGAAGTTTTGGCTTCAAAGATCCTCAATTTCTTCACCATTAAGGCCTTGCTGGCAGGTAGTTACAATATGAATGCGTGATCTCGACAAATATTATAATCGAACTCGCTCCGCAACTACTACATAATTATGGGTATGGCTACTAACTTTGCACCTGGCCTGGGGCCGTGTTAGCATACACAGATGTGGAATGTGATTCTCACAAGTATTTTAGTGGCAGTGGCGTGGCAACTGCTAGACAATCTAATCCTCGGCTTTAGTGACGTTGACACCTCCGCCACCGCTGCGGCAACGTAATGAGCGCGAAAGATTGCGCTCCGTCACGCCGCGCCACGTCGGGCACGTATTACCTATTCTTCTGTTCCGACTCTGGAAGAAAACACATCTGAAGGCATTTACTGTATTTCACTGCGGACATTCACACCATTGCAGTCAAAACAATGAGCATCAAAGAACATTTTATAAGTTAACGATGGTACATCTGCTTGTAGATGGCCTACCTTGTGACTTTATAGGCTAAGTGTACTGTTTGCGGCCTAAACAGCTACATGTTACTCTAGTCTTCCACATCGGTTCTTTGCGGTAGAAGGTAATAGTGCCTATTCCAGCCAAATGACTCCTACATTCATGAAAATTCAAGAGCGCCAGAGGATGAGGATACAACTTCATGATTGATAACGATTCCAAACAGCTACAAAACAATCCCTTTTGTCATTTACATTAGGTACAATTCCGAAAGAAGCATCCAAGTAGAAGCCCATGCTACAATTGGGCTTTGTGTGTTGGCAGGTCGTGTGCTTGTAAAGTCATCGTGCACTCCACCCTAACATGCTGCGATGTTTCAACTTCTTTCTTAGGCATAGTGCTCTTTAATGTCTCTACCAAAATTTTAATGCTTAAAAATAGTGTCCAACCATAATGCTTGCTGCCAGTGCCCAAGACAATTCCACTGGTTTGAACGACTTCTGCGTCACTTTATTCGAAGACTCATTTGTAAGTGTTCGTAAGTTTAAATGCAGCCACGTCACAACTGCCTTTTTGGTCTGCAATAATTTCGGCTCTCTATATGAACACCTCCCACATCGTCTTTTATTGGATTATGCTGCAGTTCAAAATACGAGGGATTCAGAAATACGCCTATACCGTACGGAATGCTACTTGGATGTTGCGACGTGGGACGCACTACAACGCCACATGCTAGTATACCATTCCTGTAGGTTTTTCTCCATTTGTCGACCTTAGTCCGTGATGCGTTTTAATGTTTAGCTTTCCTGTCTTTCAGTTTTCAGTTATATGTTGGAATGTGTTCGTATAAAATGAAGTAAGTCACCTTTTCTCTAAAAAAATCGTAAGTTTATAAATTTTTGTTTGCAACCCAACACTCTTAATTTAATTGACGCCATTAATGTGTAGCCATTTGGGTATGATAATTTTGTGTTTGTGCCAAAAAAAATAATGATACATCTGACACCTGAAATTTGCCTTTAATCTGTATGTGATTTTGCCAATGCACTAGTCGTTTAACATATAATGATTGACGACTAATACCAAATGCTCTCCTGTTACCCTTTTATTTAGGATGGATCAGTTTTGTTAACAATACTTTTTTCTTTTTCCACTTTTTAGTTCTCTTCAATTTACTGTCTAGCTATGCCAATTACTTCCCATGGTCAATTGTTTCAAGATGGGCTATGTAAGTACGTATGCATATAATAAAAGCCAAACATCCTTATATGGCTGTTTTTAATAATTTGGTAAGCGCGTCATTAATGGCTATGTCTAAGTGTGATTTGTGTTCCATAATTTCCTACTTCATAATCACGCTGAATGTTTGATTGGACCTATAATCGCATAAAAATAAGCGGAATAATAAGTCAAAAGAGAAAGTATTTTGGGTAAAGGAAGTGGCAGTGAGTGCTACCAATATTTATACATGCTGCGTAAATCTTATGTCAGCGCTCAAATAATCATTCTTAAATTTGTATACTTCTTAGCAGGACCACTGAGCCTGGCATCCAAGTATTTGACCAGTAATTTCTACTCCAAGGCACGATATACATATGGCAAGCAGTTCTAAAAGCGCTGCTAATTTGAGTAAAGTTGTTTAAGCTCTACTCAAGCGCTGTATTCTTTAAAAGTTGTAATGGGATATTTTATCAAGTCTGTGATTTAAAGTGTTCTTCAAAGACAAGTCAAACAGTTTACTAAAAATTTGGCCATTCCAACGGTGCCATAACAGTATTGCTT
>NW_020170620.1:30795-35742 GCF_000524195.1 Echinococcus granulosus | reverse complement strand
TTTTATGTCATTCAGCATGTTTTGCGGCTGGCTGCTTGAATGACTTCCTCACATCAACTAGAAAACCCACCAAGCTTAGCATTAGATCAATAGAACGTTCGCTTTGCTGTATAACTGCGGCTGTCTATTTCATCACTATTGTTTATTTTGGCTGAAACACCTCCATGGTCCTAAAGTAGCTAAATGGCAATCAAATGAAGTAAACCAAATTTAATGGGAGAACAAATGCTTCGCATGCATCAGAATCAAATCAACTTCGCCAATCACAGCAGTCAGTGAATGGTTCGACTCATTAAATTTGCCAGTACCCAAAACACCTTTCTGTGTACACTCTAACGATTTTACTATTACCACTACCAATACTACCACACAACCCCCAAATTCGTCAATATCCAATCCGATCAAATGCGCATATCAGTTAGAGACGTTAAAACTATTTTTGCAAGTTACACATGGCTCGACGTTTTCTCATTTTGCAGAAAAATGTTGTACACAGAGCAATGATCCTAGTCGATTCTCTGATTATCTTGACCACCTGCGTAGATTATCAGCTCCTTTCTTATTCTTCCTTTCTATCTGCTCTTCTATGTTTTCCGTTCCCAGCGCAGTGTAATCTTGCGAAAATTGCCCCTATGCATTCCCAATGGCTATAGCGATAGCGGCTTGTAAGACAGCGACAGTATTAACGACAAACCCTAAGCCCAGAACGTAGGCTGAGGCGCTGCGATAGTAAACAAAGTGGAGATGTGTGTGCTTGAAACAACGGATTGGAACAGATGTCGAATGTAGTTTTGATGCCTACCGTCGCATCGTCCAATGTCATTGTTTCTATTGCTAATGGATTTGTTCCAATGTTCGAAAATTAGCAATGTCGTAGAAGCTGAGGATACAACATGTATCGGCATTATGATTTTTGTCAAATTTTTTCGTGATCTAGGAGCGGGAGATTGCAAAACAAAGGAGAATAATGCGAATGGGGAGGAGGAAAAGAGGGGAACTTCACTATTCTTATGATAGCAAATGTGGAATTAAGATTCCTCATTTTGCTATCTGATCACACCAAATCCGAGTTTCCAAGTACCTTTGGCTATTAACATTTGAATGGCAGATTTTTGCGATCCTGGTGGCTACATGAACCAGAACTCCATTCACCAGGATCCAACTCAGGCAATTCGAGATAGCTGCAAATAGGTTTTTGGCATTAAATAAATCCGTTTCCTGTTTCCAAAGTCCCTCCTTTGGGTAACTTTGGCTAGAAACTGGAGTCAATTTGATGGTCAATAAGCAAACGTAGACATTTGGAGAAAGATATTATAATGAAGTCAGTCTGGGCAGGCTAAGTAAACCGAGAAAATAATTTGGACTCACCGAGCTTAAGCAAAACCGTCGTAAGCAATGTATGCAAATTTAACTCAAAGGAAGAATGTGTTAAACCCCTAGTATGCTCGTATCATCCCCTACCCCCAGTCCTAGTGAGCATCGTAACGCACTCAATGCTAGCAACAACACACCTAAGAAGGATGTCCATGTAGCTTACTTTTTAGTGTATCTCGTTTTTTCATCTTCTTCACCTTGATTGAAAGGTTATATGAGGTTGAATGTTTATTACTCTAAAACTGAAATAGGGGAGGGCAAAAAGGTTTAACCCCCCATAATCATCGACCAAATAGCTGCAATTCCACCTTGACACAGTACGTGAATTAGCGGTCCTTCCAGTGGTTAATGAATTAAAAAAAAGCAACGTTGAGGCTCGGTTTGCGACTAATCTAACAAGAGTTGCAGAACTCACCCTCACTAGCTTAGTTTTGAGGTATTCGCATCTCCCAATTCAAATGTCTTGATAGTATGCCCTATTTTTTGATCCAATAGATTTCGTCAACTAAAAACTGCTTCATGAAGTGATATTCTTTCATTGCCCATGCATCATATTCACATGCTTTCATCAAATTACACTATGGTGCCATTCCGTTATGCATCGAATATCATAATCTGTTAATTCATGCTGCTCAATCCTCTCAATAGCAAGTTGTCCGTGAAACAGAATGATGTGGATGGATGGGTGCGAATTTGTAACAAGTGTAGCTGTATTTGCAGGGTTAATTCTGCCATCGATTTGCCTCCCGCTATGGCATTGGTCATAAATGCACAAGATTACACTGCAGCTCATTTATTTGACTTCCAACAAACATCCAGCTATTTGCAATGGTCACAACCTGAAGTGGAATGAAACTGCCTTATTGCCATCGGAAAGGCTCAATAAATGCATTAATTTTAGCCTGACTTTGAAACGTTTTTTAATCATTAATTGTTTGGACTGGCAATGTAGCTGTGTGAAGCCGTAAATTTGACCAATGGCATGTGAAATGACTTTGAATTGTTGCTGAGGAGATGGTGGTTTAGCACTGAATAGCTTTGTGGTACATCATAAAAAGTGAAAGTTAGATGAAGTTTGTTTAAGCAGGCAAAGGTGTCTCTTGCAGTAGGAGCCGAGTCCACGAAGTAGCCCAACTCCTAACCCAATGTGTGGCTATCGTTTTATTTTCAATGTTATAGGCATTTATAGCCCTGTCACTAGTCATAGACGCACCGCTCACAGTGCACACACAGAGGCCCCTAATGACAGCTAAAGTTGAATGAAGCCTGCATGCAAGTGAGTCTTTACTCTTGTCCAAGGCGCACAAACTGTTTCTCAAGTTACCGCTAGAGCAGTGAAAGCACTTTACTGCTATTCATTTCATTCCGGATGGAATACTCCTGTTTTTGGCTCCGAATTAGAACTGACTTCGTTACAACATAAGCCACCTTTTAGAGTCTACTGGTAGTGAAAAATTTTCCAGTAATGCATTCATAAAGGTCCCCAAAAAAGCCAGGTCGACTTCCATTATCCCGACGAAAGACTGATTAGCGGTGATGTTATTTGGTTTAAGCCCACATTAACAAGGCATTGATATCTTCCACAAAAATACACTCCAAATTATTTAGCATTTCCTGTCATCTTGTGTTAGCTACGATACTCCATTTCCTTGCCACAAAAGTGAGGTGAGAAATCTTGAGGCTTACTCCTTCTTTGTTACACGTTTAAACAGATACAGTAGTAAGCGTTACGGACAATCCAGCGACGGCATAATGTGATTCACCGTGCCGCATTTCTGCCTCACGCATCTTCAACCTTCTTGTGAACAGTGTCCGCATTGATGAGCTGAAAAAATTAAATAAACGTATAATCAGCAAATGTGCAGCGGAGTGTAATGGGTGTAAGAGTCATCCTTGTTGAAACCTATTTATGGCACAATGCATTTGATTATTGTCTTAACGACAACATGTAAGCGGTAATCGTGTGATGGTGCCAAATAGGTCACATTTTTTCCAACACGTCACTCAAAGGTTGCACAGTGCTCATTAAATAGCATCAAATGTGGAAACAATTAAAGTTTTTAGGTTATGATGTTAACTTTACTTGTATCGACCCTGTAAAAGGCAGGCCAAATGCAGCAGAAGTCAACATTTTAAATTTAATTTGGATTGATTTGTAAAATTACGTAAAGAGGTGATTTAAAATAAAAGCAAATCTTACTAGGAAAGTGGTATTTGGTTTTAAAAGACCACACTAAGTCATGCGTAGAAGTAAAGTGAAATTACGAATGAATAATTCAAGTCAAGTTTATGCATATACAAAATGATACAGTGTTAGCACGTTGGAGTCAAATGGCTGAAAAGTCATTTGTGAAATGCTGTCACCTTAAAAGGGAAAGATACTGTAGTGGTTTGCAAACAGCAATGACGCCCTACAGCTGACACATTCGCGTGCAAGTGATCTACGGAAATCTGCTCACACTAAATAATTTCCTACACGAAGCTCAGAGGTAACAAGCTTAATAGGGTAAAACCATGGCTCATTGATAAAAATCTATTATCACGTGGAAATCAAGTTCGACCGGCTTACAGGTGACATCCTGTGGTGCATCGAGCAGTACAGTGCTCTTTCAGGTCGTATAAGCAGTACGCTGAATGTGAGAGAAGTGACTGCCCTCGTAAATTAAAAAGAAATGTTTATTTGGAAAAACAAGCTTTAGCAAGATATTTATTTCTGCTTAATTTCCCAGTGCAAAAAATTATAATGTTAAAGATAAAACACAGTTGAAAATACACAAAATTACACAGACTGGTAATATTTTTTAAAAGCAAATGCTATGATTGATTTAGTTCATAATTTTTAGGATTGTATGTAGTAAAATGTCATATTTGTATCAAGTGTGGTATAAGTAATATTCGCGATTCTAGTAGCCGAGGCGTCATCGGAATTCTGTCATGCATTTCCTACATTCGCGATTATCTGTACCGGTGCACAGCTGGCATGCCTTCTTTTACACAGTGCTAGAATCTGTGCAAAGCGAAGTATTTGCCTCACTTTTTTACACGATTTAGCATGCTCTTTACTCAAACAGAGATTCTTTTTGCCTGCTTTTATTCTGTGACCTTGACACAACCTTCAAACAAATGCCTATAATAACCTGGCAGATCCAAACAAGTACGAGGTCCCGTTTGATTAGTTATTATTGGCTAAGTACTCACTTATTTTTACAGGCTTCAGTAAATGTCATCCCATCCAAAGAGACAGCTTATCCCAGAAAGTTGATGAGCATTGCAGTAGCTGGCATTTCCTTGGTTTCAGAGCCTGACTTGCGTCTCGTAGGCAGTTTAACACTAATCTTGGATTGGCGTTATGCTGCCCAATATCACTATTGAGGACCGAAATGTCTTCCTAGTGCAGTGCGTAAGGTTTTGTAAATAATCTAAATAGTGCGGTTTCCATAGGAAATTGTAAGGTAGTGGCCGGGTTAGGGAGTTCAGAAAAGCATTGTCTGGAATTCAAGGAGTCTGTGTGACTATACTTAAACTCGTTCCCACTCCCTCTGTTTTCGTTACTCCAACATGTCAGTGTCCTGG
>NW_020170620.1:27972-30695 GCF_000524195.1 Echinococcus granulosus | reverse complement strand
ACAACCTAAATGTAACGTAGGGAACCGCCTCCATAAATTATGCCCCAAGACAATTCCGCATATGTGGGATGGTTTATTATTTAGGTTTCACGGTCTATAATGACAAATAACGACTTCTCACAGTCAACTACAACCTCGTAATCATCTGCTGAAAGTAATCTGCTAGACTGTGAATCTAGCTTAATCTCTTGATGAAGCGCGACGGAAGCTTTGGCATGTACTGTTAAGTTGGACATGCTAGAATCGAAGACTACTTTACCGAGGGACATTTGCATTCGATGTTTTCATGTCTATGATCAATTATCAACGTTAGGATGTATGATGACAGAGTCAAAAGCCAAAGAAAATGCTTTGGTACGCGATTGAGTAGGCTCATGATGTATCCAATTCTCAGTAATCAATACTGACCCAACTCTCTGTCTATTTTCCGGTTTCGTCAGCTCTGTCAGTCTCTTTTGCGTCCTTATAGCTATGTACGGCTCAAGGTTGGGTTGTAATGGGAGGGAACGTGCAGCACATTAAGAACCGCCCTGCACTTCGTACTCCGCAAATACTGGAAGACGCATGTACATGCTCAATGTAAGAACCAGTATAGATTTAAGTCTCCAATGTGATCAAAAATTAGAACATTGAAAATGGGACACTACCATTTCTTTAGGAGCCTAGATATGAAATAGTGCGCGCTAATGGCAACATTATGCTTGAAAAAGGCTAGTGACAACACCATTTAATTGACTTTGCACTAGGCAGAAAATTATTTGACTTATATCGGTAAGCTTTAATTTTCAAAAAAAGAGCGTTTCTTAATGTATAATTCGATTTCACTAGTTTGAATTTCGGCGAATCCTTGTTTCCTTTCATTACTAAGAGTCTTATCGCCTCCGTCGCTTTTCTTTTAAACATCGAAAGCAAGCAAGACCTAAGACCTTAAATTGATTTAATTTATTGCATCTAGGAGTGTATTTATACGCATGTGCAAATGCCCCTGGAGGCCTGCTGTCTAATCACGCGATTAGCGTTGACACTAAACACTCAGCCAATCGTATCAGTAAGCGCATGACATTGGACAAGTCTGCGCCTTCTGATTGGCCACTGAGATTACGCACGATAGCCATGTTCTTCGTTGTCCAGTGCGCTATCGGAAGGGCATGAGATATTGAATTGTCAGAGCGTCTAGCGCCTTGTCGAACCAACAGACTTCCTGATGATAAATATAGATTTAAAACCTTTAAAGTGTGGCAATGGTGGAGATTTGAGAGTTGCCCAGTAAAGTCAAACAGGATAGCAAATAGAAGGAACCGAATTCAGGCAAGAACGTGCATTAATTATTGTTGGTAAATTGCAGCTTTATCAATTTGTGGGGGAAAGAAAGTGACAATCACTTTTCTGTGCAAACATAACCGCTCATTAATATTGTGGCAGAGGGACAATTTCTACCATAGGGCGATTAATTTAACTTTCCGCACAGATTCCATGACATAAGGTGACGAATGTCGAACATTGCGCATTAGTAAAGTATCTAAAGTAAACAATGGAAGAAGGGCATTTGCAAATCTCTTCTTGCTCTTCACGCTTTAATGGAATGACACTCATTTCGAGGAAGTTTACAAAGCGTAACTTAATCTTAGAAAAGTAGTATGTCACGTGTAGTGACTTGATACATGACTAATTAAATTTTCCTTCATGAATTTGTGCATTATGCATCCGCAGTTAATCGCCAATATCACTCACATTACTCGGAATGGCACAAGGCGAAGGGAAAAGCCAAGTCGTTTGAAGCGAACCGCTCCGATTTGGCATGCAGACGGTGTAGCAGGATGCTACTTATGTCTGAAGTATTTCAGATCAAGGAAGTTAACTCTGTGCATGAGTTTTTGGGCGTTTTATCGATGTCGTGAAAGCTATCAAGGGGAATTACTCTCTTACACCCATCAAAACATAATCATTTCCAAGCTCACTAATGTACTTTTCAAATCACACCGAAATATGCGTATCGTTAACTACGTCTTAGCATGTTTCATTGGCAAAGTGCAGGCCTGAGAAACTGTACTGTTAAGAGGAATTTTAGACGATTCCTATTATCTGTATTTTGTTTGGAACAATCTGCATTTACTTTTCCAGATTTTCTAATACCTTTTATTACCGCTAGCATCATTGTTAAAGTGAAACTTGATTATAAGACATAATTATACCATTAACTATTATTTTAAGGGTTACAAAATTAGGCCACACTTGTAATACAGCCTGCTTGTGACAACTTTGTGCATTCGTATGAACTGGTTATGTGTAACCCTGGACTGAGAAATACTTTGTGCCTTTTACTTTGCTGGCTAAAGGAATGAGCATTGGCACGGTTGTGCAGTGCCAAGGAGATATGTTGCAGGCTACTTTCATTACTGCGTGGTCAATTCCTTGGCATTTGCGATTTTTGCAATGTCATAAATGCACAACATCCCCGAGAACGAAAACCTAACGCCATCGAACGTAGTGAACTAGTCGCTTACAGCCTCAGCCTGTCTGACTTATGCTTCGCTACAGTGAGCATATCTTTATTCTACCACTGCTACTAGCTATGTTTAGGTAGGGCTTTTCCTTCATAACGAGAAGGGAGGAAATCGTTTATTGCATCCTATCTACCTGACATACCTGAAGGTGTAGAGGTTTTTAATAGCAGCAGCTAGCTTTTGCTTTCCTATTTTAGCGGTTGTCTTTTGAGCGGCCTT
>NW_020170620.1:18745-27872 GCF_000524195.1 Echinococcus granulosus | reverse complement strand
AAATTAGGCTTTTATCCGACCTCATTGTCACCATTGCCTCATGAAGCATGCACAAATAGGTCAGATTAAATTTACCTTATAAGGAGCGCTAAGGTATACAGTCCAACAGCTAGATCTTTGTTATACTATAAATTGTCTGGACAATATTTAACTAGCCTTATTTGGAATCCTGGCCTTTTAGATGTTGTGCTTTCGATTGCTTGGGCTAGTCTCCAGCTAATTCGTTATAGGACAGGTTTGGATAAGCTTTAATTCTTTACCAGAGGTTTGTTTTACATTACTTCAGAAATTTTGCCTTTAACGTCTTAAACTTGATTACGTCACTTTGAGCAGCAATGGAGAGTGTGTCCATAGACTCCAGTGAAGGTGTTGTCATAGCATATACAAAAAAGCCTCTTCTTAGGACCTCTTCTTGCTTCTTGTATTCAGCGCTGATAAGGAAATTGTTAGAAACCTTACTGCTTTCACAGAGTTTAGTATCACTATTCCTCTGCTCTAGAGGCAAAGGTGCTATGATTTTGTAGATGTCATCGGAATAATATGCGCAAGTGCCATTTGGTAATAAATGACTGCATCAGTGAAAGCTGACATTTCATGGGTAAATAGTTTTATAAATAAAGGAAGTGGAGGCACGGATGTCGGGTTTATTGAACAGCAATATGAAACCCTACAAAGGTGGGTGCAAAGATGAAGCGTACATACCGGCCGCAGAAGATAGACCACTGGCGATAGAATATGCAGAGACCACCCGTAAGGAAAACACCGGTAACGGTGCTCAAAAAGATGAGGGACAATATATTGAGTGTTTACCTGAATACAACTCTTAGGTGAGAAGCGTTCGGCTGGCACAAATTTCAGGACAGGGCAGTCATCATTGATCATTCGGTTAGAAGTGTGTTTTGAAAGTGGTTTCCTTGATCTCCGTTCCCAGATCAATGTACCACGAATGAAAAATGTTTCCGCCTAGTCAGTAAACGTTTAAGGTGAAACAGAAAAATACAGAACTTTCCGCCCTCTAAGCTATTCAACTTATGACAAGCACAAATTACCGTCTGTTTTGCAGCTAACGAGTTGATGGTATCCTGCATTTTCTTGAAGCACTCGTGAGATACCCAAGACAGGATGAAATGCTACATTTTTTGTTTAGCACTTAATCAAGCTAGTTCATCTTTGTCTCAGCAAATATTTTGAGTAGTGAATATGGTGAGAGGCATCGAGTGGGAAGGAGTTGATAGGGCAATGTGTTGTAATAGCAATTGTTCATGTACATGTCAGCCTGATGATAAACAAGACAAATATTTGAAAGTCAGACGAATAAGAGGTACAAAGCGGCATAAGGATGTGTTACGGAAAAGCAGATGAGAGCTCGAAGTCTAGGGCTGTTTGGCAACTAGGCGCATTAACTAGAAATAGCCAAAAGTCGAAACAGGCATGTTTTTTGGCGTTGCGGATAGCCGCAGCACACAGAAATCCCGTCTATTAACGAAAATCAGTCAAATGCAAATTAATTTCTCCACTTGCATTAGGAACAGTATATTTAACAAGAATCTCACGCTTAATTTTTATGCCGTAGTTGCTTTCTTGCGAAAAGTCTGTGCTGTTGGAATTCGTCTGATGTGATTGTTAACGTTTACTGGCACTTAGTAAGTAGCACTCCCAAGTTTTGCGGCATGTCTTGATCTCAACATCCTTCTTCGACTTTTTGTAGTGCACTGTATTAACTACCGATAAAATTGGTTCCTCTTCGCTCATACTAGACTAATAACGAGTAGTTGATGGAGAAGCAGATTTTCCATTTCGTCGACACGTATGGTGACATGAATGGCTATTGCTGCGAACTCGTCCCTAGAAGAGGACGCATTTGCTGTGATCGAGAGGTATTTTATCCATTTCAGTAGCCTCAAAGGTCACAACGGCATCACCAACCATGACGGACTTTCCTACATCGATTTTTACCGAGTACCATTCTTATTCAGGTGACCCACATCTGACCTACATTTGCACGTCTACACACCGATGCACCTATTGTATAACGATCCCTCAATTTGGTTACTCTTATGCTCGTCTCCTTTGTCTAGCTTACAAACATATGCTTGTGATCAGCTCTGTCCAAGAGCGTTGTAACTAAGGGGCGAAGATAGGAGGGAAGTGGGAATAGGTCGATATGTAGGATATTGATCATGGCTGCTTCTGCTGCTGACTAACTGTTCGATGCATGTTGGCATGCACGCAAGGGAGGTCTTACGGCATATAACACTCCATTAGCTGGCGGTACAGTCAGGCGCAGAAAAGAGAAGGGTTGATCTCCCTCATCTCCTTACTATAATAGAAGTGCACCCACACATAATGTCAACATGTAAGGAATGAAAAGGAGAGCACAACACTTGGCCATGAAATAAGTTACTGCTTGCCATAAAAGCCAGCAATGCGCGCTGAATAAGAAAAGTTTTACAAGGCAGGGCACATAGATGACTGTTCGATTTACTGGTCTTTTAATGCTTCGCCTACTACTGTGTACTGTCTCTGTCATCGTCACTACTTCCATGAAGTTATACTGGTGGCCAACACACTCTAACCGGCACCAGTTTTAGTCGTGGCCAATTGAAACACCTATGGCAGCGCAGCCTATGCTAAGGTGCAATCTACCGTAATATGTTGTTTGTCTGGACGCACTACATCCAGAATGGAACCGGTCTTTGCCTTGGGCCTTGGACATTTAAATGCCAAAAGTTGAGGCTCGAAAATTGATGCATTTAATTACCACTGTGTAGACTGCTACTCAGATAATATCATGAATGGTGAGTGGGTGAGATTGTTCTCTTGCTAATCTTTGATTCATTCCGATGGTGTTTACCACAGGGAGTAAACAGGGCTGGTCAAAAGTACCTTAAAGATAAACAAGGACGAGTGCAGTTCATTCTGTAAATACACGCGCCCACGGAGTGATGCATGCCGCAAACGTGTAAAATCACAAAGTGGACATGCAGGAATCGATAAGTGCCTTATGACAGCAATTTCGCTGAACATGTCTCCAGCAGCTAATCTGACGCAAAAAGTCATTACATGTGCTAGGGGAGGGTTTTAGTTTTAAACCAATTCACAGTGTGTATGTGTGTGGGTGTAGAAGGGAGTGCAGGTAGACAAGCAAAATTGTGGAACACGTGCAACGAGGCAGAAGGAGAGGAAGCTTTGGAGAGGGAGGTAGATGAAGGTAGTGGTGGGTATATGCACCTTGGACTGCGTGACTTAGTTCAACAAGACACGACACAGAGTGAGGGGAAGGCGAGGGATAGCGGAGAAGTAAAGATATGCGAGGCAAGACACCACTGTCTTGATGGTCTAGTGGTCGCCATACTGTTAACCCATTTTGCCAATTCCATAGAGTTGTGTGCAGAGGGGCGTCCGATTGTTCCACTTTTCATGCAGTTGTAAAGTCTATGGGAGATGTTGTGGCCCGCTAAGCCACCGAAATGTGAGAGGAGAGTGTTTTCGATCCATAGAACTCTCCGTAATGGGCTAACGCGCTTCCACTAGGCCACTCTGCTACCACCGCTCACCACTCAGACTCCACTAAAGTAGGCAGTCAACAGCTAGTTCGGTGTAAACGAGGCATATGCCAGAGGGGAGCATTATATATCACATCAAGTCGAGAGGTGCGTGAAGGAGAATGGCTACTATCAGACGGTGGGACGGAGATAGGTAGAGATAGGCAGGCAGACAGCAAGACTTTCGAGAGACGTGATGTGAGTTGAGGAAATAGTGGCCATGCCTCTGAGCAGTAAAATTTGAGGGGTTTGGAAGAAACAAAAAAACCCTAGGAGATAATGCCTTCATATTGCACGGAACAGTACACCAGCATCATACTAAGGGTGGAAAACCCATTTAAGGAGCGTCACACGAGTTCCCAAATTTTGACCTTAATTTGCTTTGACTGAACAATGAGGTCACTGTCCCATCTAAGAAACGACTTTCAAGTCCTTCATCATGACCATCTGATTGCTACATCTACTTCCATTATCACGTACGTGTAAATAAATTCTGCTATTTGATCAAGGCTTCACACATAGGTGACATGATCATATTGTAGGTTTTGTGTAATAATTGGAGCAGCCCACACAATTAACCACAACTGGTGTCACTATTTTAACAAGGCAGTGGCTGGGGTATTGCGATGGATTCTCCTTTCAGGCAGATAAGCCTCAGATGCAAACGCAGTAAACAGTGCTTCTAGAGCTGCTATCTTGTGTTTTGCCTTTCAACTCTTTTGCTTTTCTTGGTGAGGAATCAAGGGAACTCAGGTCCCGGAAGCTGATTTGTTCTCCTATTTGACTTCATTAACATGTGTGACTCAAAAAACAAGCGCAAATAATCGAAGCTTCATTAAACCGGACGCGTTGAGTCCTGCCTAAAGTATCTTTATTTTGGACTCTACAATTATTTGACCGGGCAGTGTTTTGTTAGTGTACTTGTAAAAATGCCTTTTTACTGGTGCGCTTCAGATTTCTCTCACTGGCCACCTACTGCACCATTGAGTGACCGATATGGATATGATTCATGTCATTACAATCTTCTCATGGCCCCTCTTTCTAGATTCATTTGAAGCCAAACTTTAAAAAGAGATCAAAGGAACACGTGGAAGAGCACTTCATCATTTTTCCTGCTCTCTTTAAAACACTAGCCTAAACGTATAACATCATGTAGAGATGACATCGTGGAGCGAGGTAGCCCAAGGGATGTGGCAGGAACGGCCGAAAGCAGCTCTTGAGAAACAGGCTATACTGTAACTAGGTGGTTTTAGGTAGATTAGGTGCCTATTAGTCACAGACTAGACTTAAACATTTCTTTTAGAATTACATGAGCAACTAGGTTGCGTATGCAAAAAAGAATATGTTAAGCTATTAGAGCGTATTTCGCTTATTCCACCATCAATTACTTCGGAGCGCAGCTGGATCCACAGATCAAAAAACTTCCGACAACCAAAAAAAGTGGACCTGTAGAAGGGGCCAAAAATTAGGCTATCCATATTTTCTGGACTATATATGGAAGTTTTAAAAAGCACACAATTAGAAAATGTGGATTTCGGAATCCACCGTGCCCAATTTATGAATAATAATAAATTAATTAAGAAAGCACCGGAACTGTAGGCTATAAAATCTGTAGATGCAATCCTATAAAGGTGGACAAATTAATGAGAAGGCAACACGTAAGTCAGGAGAGTTAGTTTTTGACCATTAGGTTTAGCTGAGAAGAGGATGAGGGATGGAAGACTCCAAGAAACACCGATTTCCCAACATGAGGATTCTGACTAGTCACTTCCCCGCTACGAAGAACCTTTGCCAAGACTTCTGACAGGGAGCAGGCAAGTAAAATATCAGTCATTTGATATCAATCCTCATAACGCAAGGACTGAGAAGAGAGTTCAGATGGTCATATGCCATTCTTGAAAGTGAAACTGTGAACTCAGTGTTGCTCTACTGAGGCGGACTGATTGCCTTAATGATTAAAAATGACGTGAGTAGTATCCCGTCAATACAAATTATCACAGCAGGTGCGTCCTCTTCTCGGGACGAGTTCGTAACACCAGTTATTCATTTGACCATACGTGTCAGCGAAAAGGAAAATTTGCCTTCTTAATAGCTTTTCATTGCCATCCTAATATGAAAGACCCGCAGAGCGTTTGTGCATCTGCGTAAGTCAGATGAGACAAAATGGACTCTATAACTTTCAGATATAAATCAGAGTTACTTCGGTATATTTCTATTTGAATCTAAACATTCATTTCAAATAGTTCATAATGAATTCACCATTAACAAAAATACGTTTTCTGTTCATTTTAAACGAAAAATATTGCGCGAAATCTGCGCATATGGTCTAACGCCGGAAATGGGAGATCAACTTAGAAACTCGATCAAATTTGCTTAATAGTGTACTAAGGCCTGGAGACCTTTTTTAAAATTTAGCACTGCGGTCTTTTTCCCTGAAGTGGAACCACATGTGACTCTGTTCTTACAAATTTATCCTTTGGCAAGCATTATGGTTATATATTCTCGAAGAATTTATCTTAGTGTTTGAAAATGATCATAAGATGATATTGAACACATTTATAAAATTGGCCAGCACGACCATTAGGACTGGAAGTAGTTGATGTGTGGGTGAAATTATAATATGAAATACTGAAGTTTAGATGAGGCAGATGTATCAGCATTTTAAACGTATTAAACATTCAGGGGTAAAAACTAATAAGGATGCATAGTAGCCAGTCACACGAGAGATAAGAAAAAAGTATGTCATAATCGTAGCCTTTTATCATAAGGTTTGCATTAATATTACTGGACTACGAAAAGAAACAAGGTGAGAAGAAAATTTGTTAGATATCTCCCAACATTGCGGATTTGAATAGGTAGAGTGTGAATAGTTACGAAGGTCATCCGATATGTTATTGCTTACGGCGTTACCTACAGTCTTTAGTAATCCAATCAGATCGCGACTTAATTCGCATATAAACAGGTATCACAGCCAAGCCTCATGCTGGATTTTACAATGAGCCACCCACCGCGTAGGTCATTGTAGCATATTCAACATGTATGCCTATTTTACTATATTTTTCACCCCTTAACGTATAGGCCATTTATAACTTACTCCCGATATCGCAGCTATATTAATTTTACATCAATGAAGTAGCGGTCGTCAATTATCACTTACCAATGTTAGAAAGTCTGGTTACCAATAAAATCATTAAATTTTACGCTTGCAAGAAAATGACAGTTAAACTCGTGACTTTTATTCTTTAAAAGAATGGTTGGTAAGTATAAATGACACTGCTAGTACTTTACAAAGTTTTGGACTTCAAAAACTGGCTTACTATTAACACAGAAGCAATCCAGCCACACTAGCTGCAACCCAGAGCATAAGTTTGCTTGCCTTATAGTCTGCTTTCTTAATTGCGTGAAGCTGTGATATCCAGGACTACGCTAGTGAATGTGATGGTCATTTGATCATGCTAGATCGATAAATGTTAAGCGATTATGGTAAACTTAATAAGCTTTTGTTTAGCAGCGGATTGCCCTGTCCACCATTCCCTGCAACCCTTTGCCAAACTGATAGGCGAATGGGAGGGACAGGGTTCAGTCAGTATCTACACCCGAACCACCTATCCATGTTCCGAGAACATATCAATCGGTCACATCGGACAGCCGTCATTTTGGTACAGGTAAGCAGAACATTTTTGTGGATCTGGCTACCTGAAAGCCCTGTCCGAGCTGTGATCTGTGATGTGGTTTTAATGCGGTTGAAAGTTCTGCTCTTAGAGCCATCAAAGTGTCAGCATGAGCACATATACAAAGTTAGTGAAAGAATTAAACACACCAACTTTCCTCTTTTTTAAAAAAAAATTTATAAGAAGTTTACTTAACGAAACTGAGTAGTAAAGTCACGTAAACCTTACCAGATATCGAATTGCATGGGCGAAGAAAGTTTTGGTGGGTGATTGCCAACTCTACACAACCTGGGAGAATTTGATAAACTCAGACAGTGTTGAAAATTCGCAGCTGTAATATTTAAGTATTCATGAAATGAAGGCGAGAAGATAATCTAGAGCTGAATTTTATCTCAGCTACCATTTCATTTTGCGGTTTGGCGCCATCTTTGAATGTCAATTAAATAATGAAGCACTTAGTTAAAATGAATTATGGCTTTCCTAAAACATATTTCTCTAGCATTCTAAAACAATAAGAAGCAAATTTCATCAAAAGTTAGGGTTACCGGGCCTCAGAATCCTTTTATACTCTATCCCATTCAGTCATTCTCTGATGACTGAATGCAAATAATCCACAAATTGCTGTTCTATATTGTAAGTAAGCAATATGTAGGTCATTAGCTAACCACAACTATTAATCATAATTGCAGTGCTCGTAGTTGTACAGGAAATATGGCAACTCTCGTTATATAATTTTAGCATTCGAAATAAAAGCACACTTTCAACAGTCTCTCTAAACAAACATCTTTGCTCCATCTTCGCATTTTTGATCAAAATTAAAAGTAATTTCTGTTTAAAAATGAATTTAGCAAATTTTTCGTAGTTTCATATGCACTCATACAATTGCATTTAGTTTATTCTTACACTACGTCAGGCGATTCGCCTGTATTGTTTGATAATACGATTGAAGGGTGCTTCGTTTGGCCAACAAAAGGGTCCGTGAATTAGAGCAACTTAGGGTATTAAAGTCTCCATTTTGCTTCCTGAATCAGTACAAGGACTGCTTGGTAGCTAATGCTCCTTCGTTTACTTATACCAAATATGTGCCTCTTCTTTGGTGCATTAGTTCTAAATAAAACACCTCTTTCCTTAATGCACAGCTCGAGAGCCTACTCCAGAGAAGCATTCAGGCACCGTGACATGGGCTTCATTTTCTTCAATGAGGAAACAGACCAAATGTACTTTATGTGCAGTGACAATACAGGCAATTTTATGAGTCAAATTATGATAAAACTGGCAAGAAGCCATTCGATGACCACATCCATTTTCCTTTTTAGGTCATGTTCACATATTAGCGGGGCGGGCTAAGAACGAGGATGGAAAAATACAAATTGTTCTGGAAACAGAGCTTACTGAAGGTCATCCACTTCCAAAGAAATCAAAAATGATTCGACTGAGATTTAGCTCTGCATATCTTATGGGAGGTAAAACAATCTGAAGGGGCGTCCTTTTCAGCTACTTCCAGTGAACCTAGGATTTGTGATGTGCCAGGACTTCTTAGAACTCTACTAGATGGCTACACTAACAGTGACATAACCCTAATGAGACGCCCTTCGCACAATTTTTAAGACTTTTAGGAGTAATGTACTACTCTTTGTTCGGCTCTCTCATCGCACTCCCCCAAACAATGGTGTGTATAAGATTTTGTTTTGGGGCTAAAACTCCGGGTTGTGAAAAAATGCAAGTGGATAGCAGATATGTACATAGGCCAATACTGAGTGCAGGTATTATACTTTGTGCAAGATGATAAATGAACCCACTGAATGCAGTAAGCAGTCGGAACCTCGTCTCTGAAAAAGTAGATATGGGATGACCGAAAAATTGGTGGAAACCGCTATTCACATTTTGAACTGCCTATGATGATAATGTAAC
>NW_020170620.1:16814-18645 GCF_000524195.1 Echinococcus granulosus | reverse complement strand
TTAGGAGTAACAATATCGCTTTCGATTTTAGGTGCGCAGAGAAATAAGCCTAATTGATGATGACACCTTGACACAGAAGGTGTTTATGGCGACTGAGAAGAAAACCGATCTTGCTCTGCATTCGGACATAGTTTATAAGCGCTCGCCTAAATTAATTGGCAGTAGGGGGCTTTAGGTGCCTTTATTTTTGGATTCAAATTTCACTTCAATTGAAAGAAAATCGTATCTACTACACTACAATGTGTTTTTTGGCATGTTGTTTATGTTCCTTATTATAGGGGAACTGTAAAATTGCCTACAATTTGCTCAACTCACACTTTATTCTCCTCCAATACAGAGAGGAGAAGTGCATTAAAAGGATCTGTTTCAATCACTTGAAAATTTATGTAGCTTGAAGAATAAATCAATGTTAAAGTAGGCACTACCCTAAGATAGTGCAGCATAATGTATTTCGGACGAATTGATCAATCGAAATGCCTTACCGGTTAACGTTATTTCGGACAGGTCGACCAAGGCACATCGGAATAATAAAGCTTAAAGTAGTCGGTAAATTTTGGTTCCTAGATGCATGCTTTCAAAAATGCAAGTAGACGTTTCTTAACCACCGATTTTTTCTATGGCTTGGTAAGTTTAATTACGTTTGCCTTATGCTCCTTCAGCAAACCGATTTAAAGTTATACATTCTATTTTAAGCACTCCTGTGCTTAATAGTGGACATAATAAGGAATTGAATTGGTACAAACACAAGGATAAGTGAGAATTGCGCTTAAGGCTACTATTTATGATGGTTTTGCATTGCTTTCACATGCGTAAGCCAAGTGGCGCATTTTTAAAGTGTTTAAACATGCAGCAAGGGTATCAGACGGGCTAATACAATCCGACGAATATGAAACTGTGCAGAAGCTTGGGAGCACTTACCCGGTTGAATTCCCGCAAACAATGCTTTAATTTAGTCCACAAGTGGCTTGTCATGCCCCATTTAATTTGTTGAGAGTGTCGGAGAAGGCCCATGGGTTCCAAATGTAGCTCAATGCCCTCATGATCCTGTGTCTGTTTAATGTTCAAGTAAAATTACATGCCTCGTATTATTTGAAGGCCATTTTCGAGGCAACGAATAATAACCGCGGAACTGCTGCCTAAATCTCAGATTTTTGCTTCAATATTTGCAGTGACTTAACAAAGTAATCGATGTTAGGTGGCAGAGGCTATTGTTGGAAAATTGTCCGACTCTGTTTATTGGTTTATTTGTTGTCAATATATAGACAAGAGAAGTTTTTATTTGATGTTTAATGTAATGTTAATGTTTTCTGTTTAATATGTTTCAAATTCAAATGTTGACTGACAAGTTTACAATCCTTTACAGCAAATGTGCTGCGCAGGAATTTGAATTATGGCATTTGCTTAATTATCAGTAATGGTAGGAATATTTCACCCAGATGTGAGTTTTACTATGGTGCGTAATATCGCGAATGTAGTGCTGAAAGCTTTACAGAAGATTGCCTTTATAAAGAAAAGTTTGCGTTATGCGAAGACAACAAGGTTGGGATTGGTAAGCGTTCAGATTTGTGGGCCCCTAGTTTTTACTTGTCCCAAAAGCGTCCTAATCCATTTAGTAGGAAATAAAAATAACAGCTCATTCTTTTTTAATCTTGCTGCACTATTTTTAGGTAATAAACATTGTCAATTTCCCAAAAAAATAATAACGTTCTTACCACAGTCGCTATCTTTGTGCTGTCGATTTTTCATAAATTTCAAAGTCAGTTTTGCATGTAACTCTAAAGTCTCCTGCACACTGGAGTACTTTACTGTGCCTGTAGTTACTTCTCGGATT
>NW_020170620.1:15349-16714 GCF_000524195.1 Echinococcus granulosus | reverse complement strand
ATATATAAGATTTGCAGACACAAAGCTCGACTTCATCCAAGGATTATTGATAGGTGTGTAAAGAAATATAAAGACCATGCTCAAAATAGTTTTAAGATGTGAAAGTAGAAATTATTCAGTAAGTTTTGGCCTCTTATAGTAAATATTACTTTACTTAAGCTTTTAGCATAGTGCTTCCAACTAAAAGGACAAAGCCTTCATAATGACATGCATATGACATCTCTGCCGGTTAAACTGTCAAATCCTGCTTTAAGTTATATATGACGAACCTAGTCCTTCATTTAATCCACGTAGATTGCTAAAACAAAGTTTGACTGTGAAACTATTTCCTGTCAGCATCAAAGAGAAGTCAGAGCAGTTAGATACTAAAATACCAAACCAAGTACTGAGTCATAATTTTTACAAACCGATACTTATTAGAGTTCTTGCCAACCCAATTGAACACTCCATCGAGTGAGTTATTTAAATTCATCTTTTTGCAATGCCCACCTTTGAACTTCAGTAAAAGTTATGCATACCAACTATGTTTAAAAGGTTTTAAAGTAAAGCTATTTTGAGATTGACCTTAAGAAGGACGTGAATTAATACACACTACACCTTGTCCCGTGCTCCTTCAAATTCCTTCGATAATGGCCACTCAATATTGGGATATGGTTAGGCATAATTTAATCATTCTTGCCATCGTTCTCTTTTGGGGATATCTCGCCGGAACTATTTTTATTGCAAGTTGGACACTATCAGCGCCTCCTGTTAGGTGGTGGGGGATCATTGGTCATATTGTGTAGATGAAAGAGATTGGGTGATCTTTAGAAAAGTACCTGAATTGATG
This sequence comes from Echinococcus granulosus, assembly GCF_000524195.1. Classification (NCBI taxonomy): domain Eukaryota; kingdom Metazoa; phylum Platyhelminthes; class Cestoda; order Cyclophyllidea; family Taeniidae; genus Echinococcus; species Echinococcus granulosus. The sequence continues at coordinate 15,885 of NW_020170620.1, read as the reverse complement.
CTCTCTACCTACCTCTACTTTTTTTCTCCGTTGATGGAAAATTGATGCTCATGCATTATCCTGTTGCAAAACAGTCGAGGAAATGTTGGGATTAACACAATAATGAGAAATTCTTATCGACTGGTACACCCAAATAATCTGTTTTCCTTACTTGGTTCTGGGATTTTTGTATCCCTAATTCTAAACAAAGAGTAGCTAGCGTAGATAGGTTTAAATTTATAGACATTTGGATGCACTCTTTCCAAATGGCATTGTCATACTGGCTGCTGGTTATCCCAGCATGCAGCTAGGGTCTTAGTCTCATTTTATAAGTCAGAAAATAGCTAATGTCCAATCTGTTTTGGATGAATGCTACTGAACTTTAGGTTTTTCGTACCACTGCGGAAGTGGATGGCTGAATGGATGAATGACTGAAATAGTACAAAATGACTATTCGTTTGTTAGCATATCGGCCAATCTGTACCATAGTAAGCTCTTCAGCCAATCCTCCCCATTAAGCTCTATCAATTAGCTCGCTGTAGGACTACTGAGAGATC
>NW_020170620.1:13028-15249 GCF_000524195.1 Echinococcus granulosus | reverse complement strand
GCACGCAAAAGTTAGTAACAAAGAGGTGGAATTGATGGACCACAACTCTCTCTAATTCCTGCGCAATTTTCAGTGCTTATTGCGACCCCGTAGAGCGATTATTAGCACTTACATTTTATTGCTACATGGTGACTATCGCATTTTTACTAACACTGACAACAGTCTTCTCACAACAATCATAGAATTTGGAGTGTTTTTAATGTTTGAAAGTGCCTATGATTCTTTTTGTCAACCACAACTTGCAATAGTTAATCGAGAATGAGTAGTCATATACTTCAGCTGACGATACATTATCTACATTTGATTTTAGACGTCGGTCCTCGAAAAATCAGTCGTCTGTTCACGGTGATTGCAGTTGTAGGAAGAAAGGTTATTTGATATCGAGTAGCCAAGACATGCTGTCGAGCCACCCTTTTGGGCACTTAGGCATCAACCTCAATGCACTGCAGCCATTCTTTCATTTTTTGGGGGATTAGTAAGATTGATCTAGTCGGTAGCGATGAATTGGAAATGGGCATAGCAAAACACCTAAAGCATGTAATAGAAGGCCTTAATATGAGCTCCGCTGTATATTCTGAGTAACTTAGTCACACTTCTAAGCCAGATTTAAGGGTACGCTCCTATTTAATTTTTCCAACGATTAATTCAACTCCACACTTCAGCAAACTTTACATGCTCAGGCAGCGTGTTTCCTGGGAAATGCATAAAAAAGACCGTTTTTTGCAGCAATATGACTAAAAGCCTATCTCGTTGGTTGTTGCGAGTTAGTCACTGCTCCGGTGGCAGAGAAATCGCCATGAGCTACTAATGTCCTTAACTACTCATCGATTTGTGGGCGAATCACGTGGTCACTTTAAAGTTCGTGCACCTGGTAATCATGACTTCGTAAAATGCACAGTGGTTTCTGCATTAGTGGCACCATTGTAGAAGGTGTCCCTATTTTCTATTTGCTGGTACCTGGATACACCACCATCTCTGCTGGTGCCTTTAGGTAGGTCATCCATTTTAAGAGATGTATATCTCCTTTTATGAATGTAAAAGAGAAAGCAAAAAATGAGGGAAGAAATACTAAGTGTCGGTAAAATAAAATGAGCCGTCACGTGGTTGCTGCTGCAGTTAACAATCTTATGCGCACTTTGTCCATTTCATTATAGGTGATAGCCTAAAAATTTAGTGGGCTGTAGCAATAAGCCAAAAACATGTACCCTGCATACAGTTGGTAGCATCTTATAGCTCAGCCATGCTTATTGTAGAATTTCTACTAACATCCATTTGGTATAAATACTGTAGAAGTGTATACTGAGGCAACCGATTATTTTATCTACTGCCAGGTAAAATTCAACTCAGCCAACCTGTCCCAATCACGGCATCCCAAATAAAAGAAAATAAATGTACAACTAGCACTTTAATTCAATTCCGAACAATTTTTGAGGTTGTTCATCTAGAAGAGCCCACACTTTCTACGCTGTGGTCATGTTTATGAAGGCAATGTCAGAGGGCTTCCTACTCATCTTTTAAGAAACAGGTTGCTCTCCATTTTTGCTTGCTCACTATTACAAAATATGCATTACTACTTCTACAACAGGGAATTAAGTTAACTTTACTGACTCCCTTCTCTTAGATTGCAGATCCAATTCATTTTTACTGGATAAATCAGAAGCAGAACTGCTTTTTTCTAAAAGTTAAAAAATTCAAATTGATTAAGGGGAAGAAGCAAATCCATTGATTAAGCTACAGACAAATTCACTCAACTGTGCTTGAACCACTTGTACCAGTTATTGAGATTTAAGATGGTCTTAGCATGAAACGATACCTGGGCAAGGTAAAATTGTGTTCTTGGAGGAGGTTGATAAATTGGGTATCAGATATTTCCTTATATTTCGCTCCCTCCTGATAGTCGTATTGATAGCATCCGGTGGCACCCTTTGTTTTGGGAAAGAGGGATTCAAATAGCGGGATAGGCAACGATGCTACCCAAGACAAATCGGTCTGCATGAGGCTCCTTTGGTGGTGCATGAAGGTGAGTTAAACGATGACCAGCTGACATTTTAACACCTCTTAACCTTTTTTGTTTATGTTTGTGAGAAACCACCCACCTAATATTTACGAATGTTCCAATAGGATAAATCCTAGGACACCAAAACTTGTGCATTCTCATCCTTGCCGTGTGCTAATTTATGTATGCCGGAGTAAGTTTTACAGAGAACGGAAAATAAAATCA
>NW_020170620.1:9608-12928 GCF_000524195.1 Echinococcus granulosus | reverse complement strand
TCGTCTTTTAGGCATAGTTTTGAATTCAGTGCAGTTATTGAACTTGTAGATCCTCACTTTCTTTGCAATGCCACTTTTTGGCTCTAAAATAACCGAAATGTGCAAGATTTTGTCCAAGATTATGGTAATGAAATAAAGCCCTTGAAGCTGGATGCTTAAATTTAAATTGACTCACCCAGTGATCTGCCAGAAGTTTTAGTTTATTAGGATACTCCTGAAAACAATAAAGAAAGCAAACTGCAACAAGCGTTGCAAAAATATTTAAGTAAGACATTTTAAAGCGCTGACACTCGAGATGCATGAGTAGTCTACTACACAGGAAAGCACCATCAGCGGCACATTAATGGCAGGAGGATGCATCTTTTCATTAATGTCCAGATGAGTCTCCGGAATTGATGCACGTTCAACACCCGCAGTTGCTGGCATGTCGCAGCAGAGATTTGAATGATCAGGCTTAACACCTTAGCGGGGACATCTAACAATGCACAAATTGTGCGCAAAATACTTGGTTGACACAGAGCAAAATTAAAAGCAAATATAAATGCGCTGCAACACAATTTACCACTTAGCCCGTACGTCATAGTGGAAAAGAGAATAAAACGTAGAGATAATTGCATATGTGGAAATTGTATGTTGGGTCATGGCGATGCGTGCCAAGTTATGGTATGAGATGAGGTGATATGATGCGTTCCACACTGACCTCGTGAATCAGCCCACATCGGGTAGGCAATGCTCTGCGCAACTGTTGGATTGGCTCAGCTCTATTTCTCAAGCATGGTGCGATAGCAAGATTTTTACAATCACAAACCACAAACTGAGCAATTGTAATAGAATCACACGCTTGGAATCTGACCCTAAATTATGAGCAGCTGATATGACCTATATCATCTATACTAACACCTCACAACGCAATCTATAATAGAGCATGCAGGTGTCACCAAAATATCCATTCAAGCGCCCTGGTGTCATCTGGATTATTCTTCATCGTATCTCATCATATCTGCTCACGAGCAGAATTATATTCTTATTCAAATCCAGCGCCTATTTCTATATAGGCCTCTTTAAAATGCTCTGCAATACAATGCGAAATGCAAGCGCGACTATTTAAGTTACAAATTTGCCACGTGGACTGCAATTCACCTACGACGTGGCTCGTGTCACTTATGGTTTTCAGCAAGTGTGGGCCGTTTAATGTGGAATAAATGCCAAACGTGCATCACGATTTACAAATGGATATTAGTGTTGGTTTTTGAAAACAGGCCTCTGTTTGTGGGAAGTTTACTGGGTGTTTCTTACAGTATCAACTTGATCTACAAATTCTCCCGAACATTAGCCTAACATTGAGGTAAATGTGGCATCTATAAGGCCGCCTTCTAAGGTTCAACTGATGCACTATATGATACGAAAGAGGTAGAAAATGAACTATGCTTTGGCATAATTTAAAAGATGTCATTCCACAAAGAGGTACACAAAGATTTTGGCAAGCAGGGGTTTCTTGACTATGTTCAGAATAATCGTTAGAGGAGCCGGCTCTGTTCTTACTTGACTGTTTCAAAGTTAGGCTCTAGTCTGACTCGCGTTGCGCATAAATCTAGGACCTTTGGGCAGGTAGCACATGCGTAGGCGACTTGAATAATATTACAGCATTATTTGCCGCGACTATCCTCTAAACACTTCAAGGTTATGACGTGCATCGCAGAATTGTTTGAAAGCATTGAGGAAATTGATCATGAAAAATACAGTCGCCTTGATCTTCTCATTGAATCTTAAAATAGTTTTACTAACACTACCTATGGACTAGGCGGCTGGTCAGACCTGTAGTCGCTCCGTAGCTCGGTCAGTTTATTTTCTACTATCGGGGCAATAGCGGTTGTTAATATCGCCGTCAACTTTGGCAGGCATGACACAATACAGTCGAGCTAGTGGACGTTTTATCCATGCAGTTGATGTCGGCCTTGGTATTGTCGAATTCGGCATCATGCTCCTAACTTAGAGATGGTCAACTATGCTTTTGAGACTTGTACGTCGGTGTGTTGAGTGGAATCGGGAGGAGGGGTGTGATGTGGCAGGGGCAGTAGCTGGTGCTTCGTCGTAGAACCAAAACGATGCTACCACCTTTAACTCTTTGCTACAGTACCGTCTTCATGACCATTAACCCTGGATTTATGGATTATTTCTCCGACATCTCTGACTCCTTCACCAGCTGCAGAATAGCACTCAGCGCTCGAGCAGGAAAAAGATCTTGTTCAAAAAAGAACAACCACCATTTCCTTACTCGTACCTCTCTGGCTGTGCATCATATTTTACTAAATTTTTCAATTGAGCTGCTTCTGTATTCTCTTTTGTTTCAGGTGGCACGGTCCATGTCGTCATTATTGAGTTGTCGGTTAAAGCTGCCACTAAAGTGTTGATAGCTCTTAGTGCACCTAAAGATGAAAGCACGAGTGCTGAGTGTTCTACAGCTACTGGTGAGGCTATCGATTTGGTGACGTCGTATGTCAGTGTGACATCGAGAGCCAAGACCTTGGAGACGGCAGAGTTGTGCGGGTTCTGGGGTTGGTCAGACATGGCCCATAAGGGATTCTTGCTGCTCATTGATGCCTGACAGAAGTAAAAGGGGAGTCTAAGACATATGATGTGCCTGAATTTCAAGTCGTCTTATTACAAATAATCAAATAATATTCGACTTTTTGCCTTCTCAGTAGTCCATTAAATTTAACCTGTTTATTCGCCTTCTCTCCTTGTTCTATTTAGCATAAAGTTGGTGTTGATTCTTGCTAACTGATTGTCACGTGGTTTAAAATGTTTAATTGCATGCCTTGCCCTTAATTCGTAAGTAATTCAAATTCCCATTTGCTAAAATTGCAGGGGTAAGTTTAGGAATTTGGGTGAGTTTTGAAGCAAGATCAAGTTTTTAAATTAGGCACAGACTTGAGAATGGAAGAATGCTATTGATTGGTACACTCGTATTGTTCTTACTAAATGTCCCTACTCAAGCCTTTATCTTCCGAATATGTTGGTTGTGATCGCGATAGTGGCCGTGCCTACAAATGCACACGTTGTTGCAGACTATTTGATCGACAGTGCTCCTAGTTTATAGATGGTTGCAAATCGGTTTTCCTTACATCAGCCTACCCCTTGGAAGGGGAAGACATTTGTTCAGGTTGTAAATAATTCCAGATTACCAACTGGCATGCATTGTCAGGCATTTCGTATAATTTTGCTGGTTTTATCTAGTTTTGTTGAACATACGCCTTACATGAGTTTTCTTGGCAAAAGTAGACTGACAAACAGGCTGCTGAATGTGTGAAGCAAGTCAT
>NW_020170620.1:8492-9508 GCF_000524195.1 Echinococcus granulosus | reverse complement strand
TGGAAGATGGTGCGATTTCCAAACTTTGGAACTGGTAGGAACTTGTAGTCCACCTGAGCATTCCTTGGGTGTGCGTCAGCCGCCCTTACTCTGCTCTGCGCTGCCCTCATACCTTGAGGCTCTAATACTAAGTGAGGGCATTTAAGAAATTCAGTGACTCTGTTTCAGGCTTGTCCGCCTTGCAAACCGAATTCTACTGTCACAAGTTTTACACCGCAGTGTTCCATAATCAAACCTGGATGAATGGATCTGAGACTACAGTTGGCCTTGTACTTGACCGGCAGTAAATATCCGTCGGATAGTGTAAAGATAAGAATGGAAGGGCAAGCATGCAGTTATAACTCATTCGTTGAAGTCTTATTGCAGCATTTATGCACAAAAGTTTCGCTTAGACATCACCAAGGCCTTTTACATTATGGATTAGAATAGCGGGCATTTAATGCTCATAAGAAGCTAAATGTGGCGCAAAACGTAAGTTCTTAGATTACCCTAAGAAAACAAAGCACAACTAAAAAAACTAAAAGCCAACGTGTTTTCGAGAATTGATAAAATTTCCCAGTGGAACGGAGAGGAATTATTGCCACTGTCAAACTAGCAAATTATTTGTTAGAACATTTTCTAAGTGCTTTACATTATTTGCAAAGTTTAAAACTTCAATCAATAAATGATCAAAAATATTTTACCAAGAAAATTGTTGAAGATGAGAAACTCCATGCCCTAACATTCTAATAAATTAATTGAAATTTTACATAAATGGCAAACTGTCAAAGTTGTTATCATTGAATTCTAAAATGCAGAAAAATGACACCTTGTTGGGTAGCGAATGATGCCTAACCTGTGTACTAATAAAACATCAATTAAATAGAAGTGCATAAAATTATCAAGCAAATTTGAAACAATTTTGAATCCGCGGTGTTTGGAATGGCATATGGGCGCCAAGGTAATATATTGAAGCGAAGTGATTAAAGAAGCAGAAAGATATCACATACTGATGACTTGTGGACCGCCTTTGTACC